>NC_090649.1:191387182-191687182 GCF_040937935.1 Hyperolius riggenbachi
TGCCACCCATCAATCAGCCCCTAACCTGCCCCTTGCGGGCAATCTGATCACCCACCCACACCAATAGATCGCCCGCAGATCCGACATCAGATCACCTCCCAAGCGCAGTGTTTACATCTATTCTCTCCTCTAAACACCCACTAATTACCCATCAATCACCCCCTATCACCACCTGTCACTGTTACCCATCAGATTAGACCCTAATCTGCCCCTTGCGGGCACCCAATCACCCGCCCACACCTCAGAACGCCCTCAGACCCCAGCCCTGATCACCTCGCTAGTGCATTGCTTGCATCTATTTCCCCCCTCTAATCACACCTTGAGACACCCATAAATCACCTCCTGTCACCCCCTAGCACACCTACCCATCAGATCAGGCCCTAATTTGCCCCGTGTGGGCTCCTGATCACTCGGCCAAACCCTCAGATCCCCCTCAGACCCCCTTCCGATCACCTCCCCAGTGCATTGATTGCATCTATTTTCCCCTCTAACCGCCCCCTGAGACACCCATCAATCACCTCCTGTCACCCCCCTAGCACTCCTATCCATCAGATCAGGCCCAATACATCCTGTCATCTAAGAGGCCACCCTGCTTATGACCGTTTCCACAAAATTTGCCCCCTCATAGACCACCTGTCATCAAAATTTGCAGATGCTTATACCCCTGAACAGTCATTTTGAGAAATTTGGTTTCCAGACTACTCACAGTTTTGGGCCCGTAAAATGCCAGGGCAGTATAGGAACCCCACAAGTGACCCCATTTTAGAAAGAAGACACCCCAAGGTATTCTGTTAGGTGTATGATGAGTTCATAGAAGATTTTATTTTTTGTCAAAAGTTAGCGGAAATTGGATTTTTATTGTTTTTTTCACAAAGTGTCATTTTTCACTAATGTGACAAAAAATAAAATCTTCTATGAACTCACCATACCCCTAACGGAATACCTTGGGGTGTCGTCTTTCTAAAATGGGGTCACTTGTGGGGTTCCTATACTGCCCTGGCATTTGAGGGGCCCTAAACCGTGGGGAGTAGTCTAGAAAACAAATGCCTCAAAATGACCTGTGAATAGGACGTTGGGCCCCTTAGCGCACCTAGGCTGCAAAAAAGTGTCACACATGTAGTATCGCCATACTCAGGAGAAGTAGTATAATGTGTTTTGTGGTGTATTTTTACACATACCCATGCTGGGGTGGGAGAAATCTCTCTGTAAAATGGACAATTGTGTGTAAAAAAAATCAAAAATGTGTCATTTACAGAGATATTTCTCCCACCCAGCATGGTTATATGTAAAAATACACCACAAAACACATTATACTACTTCTTCTGAGTACGGCGATACCACATGTGTGACACTTTTTTGCAGCCTAACTGTGCTAAGGGGCCCAAAGTCCAATGAGTACCTTTAGGATTTTACAGGTCATTTTGAGACATTTGGGTTCAAGACGACTACTCACGGTTTAGGGCCCCTAAAATGCCAGGGCAGTATTGGAACCCCACAAATGACCCCATTCTAAAAAGAAGACACCCCAAGGTATTCCGTTAGGAGTATGGTGAGTTCATAGAAGATTTTATTTTTTGTCACAAGTTAGCGGAAATTGATAAGTATTGTTTTTTTTTTCACAAAGTGTCGTTTTCCGCTAACTTGTGACAAAAAAAAATCTTCTATGAACTCACCATACCCTAACGGAATACCTTGGATGTCTTCATTCTAAAATGGGGTCACTTGTGGGGTTCCTATACTGCCCTGGCATTTTAGGGGCCTAAACCGTGAGGAGTAGTCTAGAATCCAAATGCCTCAAAAATGACCTGTGAATAGGACGTTAGGCCCCTTAGCGCACCTAGGTTGCAAAAAAGTGTCACACATGTGGTATCGCCGTACTCAGAAGAAGTAGTATAATGTGTTTTGAGGTGTATTTTTATACATACCCATGCTGGGTGGGAAAAATCTCTCTGTAAATGGACAATTGTGTGTAAAAAAAATCAAATAATTGTCATTTACAGAGATATTTCTCCCACCTAGCATCTGTATGTGTAAAAATACACCCCAAAACACATTATACTACTTCTCCTGAGTACGGCGGTACCACATGTGTGGCACTTTTTTGCACCCTAAGTGCGCTAAGGGGCCCAAAGTCCAATGAGTACCTTTAGGATTTCACAGGTCATTTTGCGACATTTGGTTTCAAGACTACTCCTCACGGTTTAGGGCCCCTAAAATGCCAGGGCAGTATAGGAACCCCACAAATGACCCCATTTTAGAAAGAAGACACCTCAAGGTATTCCGTTAGGCGTATGGTGAGTTCATAGAAGATTTTATTTTTGTCACAAGTTAGCAGAAAATGACACTTTGTGAAAAAAAACAATTAAAATCAATTTCCGCTAACTTGTGACAAAAAAAAAAATCTTCTATGAACTCACCATCCTCCTAATGGAATACCTTGGGGTGACTTCTTTTCTAAAATGGGGTAATTTGTGGGATTCCTATACTGTCCTGGCATTTTAGGGGCCCTAAACCGGGAGGAGCAGTCTTGAAACGAAATTTCTCAAAATGACCTGTGAAATCCTAAAGGTACTCATTGGACTTTGGGCCCCTTAGCGCAGTTAGGGTGCAAAAAAGGTGCCACACATGTGGTATCGCCGTACTCAGGAGAAGTAGTATAATGTGTTTGGGGTGTATTTTTCCACATACCCATGCTGAGTGGGAGAAATATCTCTATAAATTGACAATTGTGTGT
The DNA here is from genome assembly GCF_040937935.1 of Hyperolius riggenbachi. Lineage (NCBI taxonomy): Eukaryota > Metazoa > Chordata > Amphibia > Anura > Hyperoliidae > Hyperolius > Hyperolius riggenbachi. The sequence goes on from NC_090649.1 coordinate 191,389,917, forward strand.
AAAAAAAAATAAAACAATTGTCATTTACGGAGATATTTCTCCCACCCAGCATGGGTATGTGTAAAAATACACCCCAAAACACATTATACTACTTCTCCTGAGTACGGCAATACCACATGTGTGGCACTTTTTTGCAGCCTAACTGCGCTAAGGGCCCCAAAGTCCAATGAGCATCTTTAGGCTTTACAGGGGTGCTTACAATTAGGCACCCCCCAAAATGCCAGGACAGTGAACACACCCCACAAATGACCCCATTTTGGAAAGTAGACACTTCAAGGTATTCAGAGAGTAGCATAGGGAGTCCGTGGCAGATTTCATTTTTTTTTGTCGCAAGTTAGAAGAAATGGAAACTTTTTTTTTTTTTTTTTTGTTACAAAGTGTCATTTTCCGCTAACTTGTGACAAAAAATTAAATCTTCTATGAACTCACCATGCCTCTCACTGAATACTTTGGGATGTCTTCTTTCCAAACTGGGGTCATTTGGGGGGGATTTGTACTATCCTGCAATTTTAGCCCCTCATGAAACCTGACAGGTGCGCAGAAAAGTCAGAGATGCTTGAAAATGGGAAAATTCACTTTTGGCACCATAGTTTGTAAACGCTTTAACTTTTACCCAATCCAATAAATATACACTGAATGGTTTTTTTTTTTTTTATCAAAGACATGTAGCAGAATAACTTTCGCGCTCAAATGTATAGGAAATTTTACTTTATTTGAAAAATGTCAGCACAGAAAGTTAAAAAAGTCATTTTTTTGACAAAATTCATGTCTTTTTTGATGAATATAATAAAAAGTAAAACTCGCAGCAGCAATCAAATAGCACCGAAAGAAAGCTGTATTAGTGACAAGAAAAGGAGGTAAAATTCATTTAGGTGGTAGGTTGTATGACTGAGCAATAAACCGTGAAAGCTGCAGTGGTCCGAATGGAAAAAAAGGCTCTGGTCCTTAAGGGGTTTTATGACTGCAGTCCTTAAGTGGTTAAGTCACACAGTCCCCTCCTCCAAAAGTGTGGGGGGGAGGGTAGGAAGAAAAGAATCTATTTATTTTATCTATCAATATATACAATATTCAAGCCAAAGCCAGGTCGCCGTCGTCCAAATGTCCCCACCCCCCTGTCTCTGCTACCCTCAAGCTAATAGCAGTCCCGGCGGACACTGCAGAGTATAACGCCAGCAGTGCACAATCGCCTCTTCGGCTGGCACGCTCCTTCCTGTGTTGTTTATTTTCATTGTTGCTGGTGCCTGGCATCATGTGTATTTGTATAGAGTACATGCTGTTGGGTCATGGAGGGGGCACCAGAGACATTGAGCATTGGATACTAAGAGGAAGAAGATTGCAGGTCGGAGAGGCGAGTTTGCTTTCCTGCCATTATATTGTTCCGGATAACGGACACACTACGGTGCTTTGTATTGAATATTTATCTGTAAATGTTTTTGGATTGTGAAACAAATCATCTGAGTTTCCATTAATTATGGGGAAATTCGCTATGATAGAAGTGCTTTGAATTACAAGCATCTTTCCGGAAAAAATAATTCTGGCAACCCAAAGTTCCACTATAGTTGGCAGTGTACTCCCTTCTTTCACTGAGGAAATGGGAATATTACCAAACTGCTCAAATTTACCCGGCTACTATTCTGACATTTTTGGGACATCCAAGACCAAAAAAAGTGTAAAGGAGTACATAATTTTTGTTATAGCATCTTTTGGCCAAGCTGTGTGCCTCCCCTGTTTGTTTCCCCAAAACACCCCCCGCCGACTGCTTTCGTCAGTTACAAGTACCATTAGTAGACCCCGACAAGTACTAGTTAGTAACTTTGAACAGGAAGTAATGGTGCTAGTGTATGCCCAGTATGATTCTGTATACTATAACAGGCTACTGCACACATTGCACATCCCTGAACTATACACTTTCCTACACCCTGTACTATCCTCTGACTTGTACTGTGCTCAACATACATCAATCTGCTAGCGTATTTTGTAAAATTCTGTTGTCCACTGACTTTCACCCCAACGGGCACCAACCTGATAGTGTATTACATTCCACTATGTCATTGCAGTGCCTCTAAGCTCTCTGGATTCCTAATGCCTGTGGTTGCTTAGATCTAATTGCTATTGTATACTGATGTGTTTTTTTGTTTTGTTTTTGGGGGGGAGGGGTTGTAAAATAAGTTGCACAGTTCACTGATAGACTTAATTGAATATATCATCTTATAGGAGAAAGTGTCCCTGTAACTAAGACCAGCCTGCCGGATACTTCTAATTCCCGAGGAGGAGAAGATGAGCTCTATAGTACAGAGGTTCACAAGCGCCACACATTGTTTTGTGGGACCAATGTCATCCAGACCAGATTTTATGCTGGAGAGCCTGTCAAAGCCATAATTGTCCGGACAGGTAGCTAAACTGATCTTTTCTCTCTTCTGTGAGAATTTTAGCATGTGGGATGAAGCCGTTGTGACTGTGAAATGTAAAGATGCTGATGAAAGGTATGCAATGAGCATAGAAATAAGGAGCAGTAAACTTTTAGGTCACAGATCTCTAAGCTGACCTTTCATATCTTTATATTTTATGGACTGGTGGCAGTTAGTCCTTAAAGGACCACTTTCGTGAAAATCATAACATTTGAAATACATGTAAACGCATACAAATAAGAAGTGCGTTTCTTCCTGAGTAAAATGAGCCATAAATTACTCCTATGTTGCTGTCACTTACAGTAGTATGTAAGGAAAGAGGTAGCCGGCACCATCCAATATAAATTCTCTTTTATTCTTCAATTCCCATTACAGCCATAATTGCAACGTTTCAGAGTAACATCAACTCCTTTCTCAAGCAAGGCTGTGTGTCAAATGCATCAAAATACAAAACACATTCCCTTTTATACTAAACATGATGGACTAATAGCCAATAGCGCTGCGCTATAGCTCTCTACCAATCACTGCAGTCCGTGCTCTAGCCGGACCTGATGGGGAACTGCGCTGCTATGTATCCATTAGTCGCTGTCTGTAGGCTCCTGCCCTCCCTCTTTTCAAATCTACTGGTCGGCGTCATGCGTACAAACGGCCGCATATGTCACGCGTACAACCACCGGCCCACCCATCGCGGACCTGACGGAGAACTGCGTGACACGGCGTGTGCGGAGGACGCGTTATCCGCATCCTATCCGCCCACAGAAGCTGGCCACCAATGGGAGGAAGGGTTAGCTCTAGGCCACCCCCTCAGCCATCTAGATGTAAACAAAAGTTTGTGACACATGCTGCCGAGCTGCAATAACATACTATCAATAAAACAAAGCGCAAAAGAAGCCACAGGGGACGGAAGGATTTAAGGGGAGGGAACATAGATATCCAGGGAATCCCAAATATTGATTTTCTGTAAGTTTATCAAAACACAAGGCAAATGTATGTGCATATGAATGCGTGCAGTGCTCCACACACCTCAATATGAACACACACCAGCCTGTATTAACATATCCACAATAAAGACGGCTCACAGCCAGAGGATGACACCAGCCAAAAGAGACACCTAGTATAACCCAATGATATGTATAATCTCATGTCAAATTATGTAAATTGAAGGGCTAGATAAAAGGGGCAAGATCTAATTCTCGATCGAATCCACGGGGTTCCATGGTATCCAACCTTTTTATCCACACTGCCTCCCGCCAAAGCAATTTCTTAACACGATCACCTCCTCTTTTAGGTGCCGGGACCTGCTCAATTATAATGTACCTTAGCTGACTAACATTGTGTCTAGCTGCTGAAAAATGGTATGGCACGGCCTGATCGACCAAGTTCTCACGTATTGCATGTTTATGCGATGATAACCGTACCTTCATTTTCTGTGTCGTCTGTCCTATATATAACAGTCCACACGGACATTTTAAAGCATACACTACAAACATGGAGTCACAGGTGTGACATCCATGTATTTTAAATTTGGTTCCCTTATGGGGATGAATAATTTCATCACCTCTGATCACTGAACTGCAATGAACGCAGTTCATACAAGGAAAAGTACCTTTGCGTGAGAACCTTGGTCCACCACCCGTACCCCCTCTGTCAGCATGTACTAATCGATCTTTTAAATTAGGTGCCCGGCGATATGAAGAAATCAGTGGGTTAGCAAATTGCTGTATATAGGGAAAGCTATCTCAAAGAAGATGCCAATGCTTCCTAATGATTTTATTGACTTGATCACTAACTGTACTATATGTGGAAACGAAAGGTAATCTATCCTGTTTTTGGCGAAATCCCCCCCCCCCCCTCCCTCTCTGTCTGCTGGTATCACCCAATGGCCGGTCACGTGCCATCCGTACCACCTCTGCTTGGGTATCCCCGCTGTCTAAATTTCAACTGCATCTCATCAAGTCTCCTATTCTGCACTGCCTAGTCCTCCACAATGGCACGTACCCTCTGAAATTGACTAATTGACACCGACCTCTTCGTAGCCCTCGGATGGAAACTCCCAAAATGGAGTAGGGAGTTCACATCCGTGGGCTTGACAAAGAGGTCGGTCACCAAACGACTCCCCTGTCTCACTACTACAGTGTCGAGGAAACTTATTTGTTCCCCCGAACTGTGTAAAGTTAATTTGATCTCCTGGCACTGTCCCATAAGTTCTGACACAAATGTATCAAGGGCCGAATGTGGCCCCACCCACACGCAAAAAACCTCATCAATATATCTAAACCACTGCACGGCATATTTCTGAAACAGCTTGTTAGTGTATACGTACATTTCTTCATACATACCCATATAGATGTTTGCGTAGGATGGGGCCACATTGGACCCCATAGCTGTACCCCTAAGCTGCATATAAAAAGTGTCCTCAAATAAAAAATAATTATATGCAAGTACAATCTCCAGAAGTGCACATACAAATGTAATCTGAGCCTGAGTATAATCAGATGCCACCTCCAACATATGTCGGGCAGCCTCCACACCCCCATCATGAGGGATGGAGGTGTAGAGGCTCTCCACATCCATGGTCACCAACAGGCACTCGCCCTCAATTTGCTGCATGTTGCGCAAGGCTTCAAGGAACATAGGCGTATCTCGTAGATACGATTTTTGTGATATCACATTATGTCTGAGGATCTTATCCAGGTATTTTTACAATAGGGGCAAAGATTGAGTCCACCCCGGCCACGATTCTCCTGCCGGGGGGATTCTCAAGTCTCTCAGGAATTTTGGGACATATGTACATCACTGGTGTAATTGGATTAATCTGTATCAGATAATTTGCCAGTTTGCCATCAATAATCTGCTGTGACAGAGCCTGAGCGATCACTTGAGCGATTTTACTTTGTATGTCTCTCAGAGGGTCTTTTGATAAAGCTCGATATGTATTATTATCTGCCAACTGTCTTAATATCTCTCCACGATATGTCTCGGTGTCCATTACTACAATAGCTCCGGCCTTATCGGCAGGTTTGATCGTTACAGTTGGATTCTCTGCCACCTCCCTGATAGCTGTGTTCTCTACACGTGAGATGTTATTTTTGATACTATAGTCCCATGTGTTACCCCTCATGAGAGAATCGACCTCATTTTGTACTTTTTTCATAAAAAGGTCGATAACCTAGCAGGATGGCGGTTGAAAATTACTTTTTGTGCGGAGTCCCGCTTCACTGAGTAATAACCTGTCATCATCACCAGCCAGGTGTCTCATAGAGGCCGGAAAGTCTCTGGGGGTAGAAAAAAAGTATTTCAACTTGATGTTTCTAAAAAAATCTCTGTAGATCAACGTCCATCTCTAAGGCATCAGGGGAATGTACTGGAGCAAAAGACAGGCCATGATTCAGAGCAGACCACTGTGGAGGAGTGAGGACAGTGGAAGAAATGTTGACTACTATGTTGTTCTCTTGTATGGTTTGTTCTGCCACGATCTCAATCGCTCCCTGATGTTTCCTCCACTTAGATAGCTTTCCCTATATACAGCAATTTGCTAACCCACCGATTTCTTCATATCGCCGAGCACCTAATTTAAAAGATCGATTAGTACATGCTGACAGAGGGGGTACGGGTGGTGGACCAAGGTTCTCACGCAAAGGTACTTTTCCTTGTATGAAATGCGTTCATTGCAGTTCAGTGATCAGAGGTGATGAAATTATTCATCCCCATAAGGGAACCAAATTTAAAATACATGGATGTCACACCTGTGACTCCATGTTTGTAGTGTATGCTTTAAAATGTCCGTGTGGACTGTTATATATAGGACAGACGACACAGAAAATGAAGGTACGGTTATCATCGCATAAACATGCAATACGTGAGAACTTGGTCGATCAGGCCGTGCCATACCATTTTTCAGCAGCTAGACACAATGTTAGTCAGCTAAGGTACATTATAATTGAGCAGGTCCCGGCACCTAAAAGAGGAGGTGATCGTGTTAAGAAATTGCTTTGGCGGGAGGCAGTGTGGATAAAAAGGTTGGATACCATGGAACCCCGTGGATTCGATCGAGAATTAGATCTTGCCCCTTTTATCTAGCCCTTCAATTTACATAATTTGACATGAGATTATACATATCATTGGGTTATACTAGGTGTCTCTTTTGGCTGGTGTCATCCTCTGGCTGTGAGCCGTCTTTATTGTGGATATGTTAATACAGGCTGGTGTGTGTTCATATTGAGGTGTGTGGAGCACTGCACGCATTCATATGCACATACATTTGCCTTGTGTTTTGATAAACTTACAGAAAATCAATATTTGGGATTCCCTGGATATCTATGTTCCCTCCCCTTAAATCCTTCCGTCCCCTGTGGCTTCTTTTGCGCTTTGTTTTATTGATAGTATGTTATTGCAGCTCGGCAGCATGTGTCACAAACTTTTGTTTACATCTAGATGGCCGAGGGGGTGGCCTAGAGCTAACCCTTCCTCCCATTGGTGGCCAGCTTCTGTGGGCGGATAGGATGCGGATAACGCGTCCTCCGCACACGCCGTGTCACGCAGTTCTCCGTCAGGTCCGCGATGGGTGGGCCGGTGGTTGTACGCGTGACATATGCGGCCGTTTGTACGCATGACGCCGACCAGTAGATTTGAAAAGAGGGAGGGCGGGAGCCTACAGACAGCAACCAATGGATGCATAGCAGCGCAGTTCCCCATCAGGTCCGGCTAGAGCACGGACTGCAGTGATTGGTAGAGAGCTATAGCGCAGCGCTATTGGCTATTAGTCCATCATGTTCAGTATAAAAGGGAATGTGTTTTGTATTTTGATGCATTTGACATACAGCCTTGCTTGAGAAAGGAGTTGATGTTACTCTGAAACGTTGCAATTATGGCTGTAATGGGAATTGAAGAATAAAAGAGAATTTATATTGGATGGTGCCGGCTACCTCTTTCCTTACATGACGTTGACCTAGGAGTGCTGCCAGGTCCAAGCTACGGCACATCACCTATTTAACCCAGAGTGGTGCTTCACTATCCATTTGTATTACAGTAGTATGTAGAAATCAGACAGAACTGACAGGTTTTAGAATAGCCCATCTCCTCATGGGGGATTCTCTGGGTTTTGTTTTGTTTTTTAAAACAGTTGGTGAATTGCAGTTGCTCTGTTCAACTGCCAAAAATGTGCAGGGAGGCTGGCCAGCATCTTTATATAAATCCTTTTCAGGGAGTGTCTTTATAAAGAATAAAAGCCTTGCTGATAATCCCCCATGAAGAGATGGACTTGTTCAAAACCTGTCTGTTCTATCAAATGTCCACTAACTACTGTAAGTGAAAGCAGCATAGGAGAAAAGCAATTAATTTATGTCTCATTTTACTCTGGAAGAAACACATTTCTTATTTGTATGGGTTTTCATGTATTTTAAATTTTACAATTTTTCACGATAGTGGTCCTTTAATAGTTAGACCTTGATGGAGACACTGCTGAAGTCTTGCATACACAGAAAATAATTACCAGGAGGAGGACCATATACTGGCAAGCAAACAATCCATGAGGTCTGCACAATGAATGTTTGGAATAGACTAGGGTTTATTTATTTTTTTTAAAGTAGGCAAAAAAAAAAAGTTTCACTTACCTGGGGCTTCTGCCAGCCCCATGCAGCCATCCTGTGCCCTCATAGTCACTCACTGCTGCTCTGGTCCCCCTCCGTCAGCTCATTTAGTTTTTGTCGACCTCGCATTGCGTACATTTTTACACATCCCCGCTGGTGCAGGAACATTAACGCATACATTTTTACGCATTAGCGGTTTAACGTGTAAAATTTTACGCGTTAAACCTCTAACGCGTAAAAATGTATGCGTTAATGCTCCTGCACCAGCGGGAATGCGTAAAAATGTACGCAACGCGGCCCGCCGACCCCCGAGGTTGGCATAAACTACACTAGCTGATGGAGGAAGGCCAGAGCAGCAGTGAGTGACTACGAGGGCACAGGATGGCTGCATGAGGCTGGTAGAAGCCCCAGGTAAGTAAAAAAATTTTATTTTTTATTTTTGCCTGATGACTCCTTTAAAGCTGATCTGTCGCAGTTCAATCGCTATAAAAAATCAAATAGTGACAGAAAAATAAACCACAATGTTTTTTAAACTTTCATCTCACTTCCTGTTCTGTTTCTCTGTCATATAGGCAAAAAGTGAGGGTTAATCTTCCCTACACTTTTTTTTTTCTTTGCACAAGTTAAGAGAATCGATTGATCATTGAATGATGATTAGTTGTAAATATTGAGTGTATATGTTATGCTATGTTCACCTACGTGAATGTCTGGCATAGGCAGGGATTAAAACCTTCTTGGGAACAAAAGATCAGACAGAGAAGTCATTGTATGTTGTTATGGTATTTCATCTTATCATTGTGATAGACTGCAGGATCGGCCATGGATCTGTCATATACAGCAGCCCTTGGGAACAGATCAAGGCCCTCTACTGAATCCATAAGCTAGCAACATACACAAGAAATGAAATAAAGAATAACTAATATAAACAGTTGTAAGACTGTAGTGACAGATGACATTGGAACAGCTGTGCAGTGCAAACATTCACTTTGTTTACGTATTACAGCGCCATTTACGTGTGACATCACCACTTTCCTACATCTATAGCTGATCACCTTGCTATAGAAGAGGAAAGATATATTCTTAGAATAATCAAATATATAATTATATCTTTATTGGTTGTTTTTCTTAAACATCCCTGGCCCTGCAGATCAATCATTTACCTGGTGTACTACATTGTTTCCATAGGGTTCAGCACATCTAAAGGACAGCTTATTCGCTCCATATTATACCCAAAGCCAACAGACTTCAAGCTTTACAGAGATGCCTATCTGTTCCTGCTCTGTCTTGTAGGGGTGGCTGGAATTGGCTTCCTCTACACAGTTGTAAATAGTATTTTACATCAGGTAAAGTGTTATGTTCATGGGTGTTTATAATTTTCTACAGTAGTAAACATGAATTTGTGAATGAGTCAGGTGGTGTACTGTGCAGCTTATAGAACCACCACATTCTGTTCAGCTATGTATAGTTCTACTGTAATGTTGAGAAATGTAGTCTGTATTGTGATTCATATAGTCACTCCAGATTGACCCCACCAGATGAATTTACAGGTGGCTGGCAGCAAGTTGCAGAGCAGCTTGCCAGAACATTTGACTCACAGAAACCCATCTCTTTTATAGATTGTTTACATTCTCTTACATGCTTTTAGAATTTATTTTGAGTTTGGGTTTAGTTGGGCTTTAACCTGCATTTTTTGCATCAACATTTGTAATGAGTTTTATGTTTTTCAGGTCCCGGCTAGCACTATTATAATTGAATCACTTGACATCATAACCATTACAGTACCTCCTGCCCTTCCTGCTGCCATGACTGCTGGGATTGTCTACGCTCAGAGGCGCCTGAGGAAGATCGGCATCTTTTGTATCAGTCCTCAGAGAATAAATATCTGTGGCCAGTTAAACCTCGTATGCTTTGACAAGGTAAAATGTTCATAGCTTGAAGGACATCTCCAGAAAACCTTTCTCTAGAGTTGATGTAAAGTATTTTAAATTTTAAGTTAACTGCATACCCCTGATACAGAGACCTGCATCTTTGAGAGTTAGCCTATAATTCTTCCCTTGTAACAAAGGCTTTTCTATTAGCATAGACCCCACATTCCAGCAACCTTCACCTGGCTGCCTCCCTGACATTTGTTACCTGGTAAACTAGCAGATAGTTGGTGTGGCACACATAAGGGCATTGCAGGTATAAAATTGGGTGTGGACCTACCTATCTGCTTATTGTGCCAAAAAGTATTCTGAGGAGAGGCTGGGTTGCGTAGGTTAGTGTGGTTTGCCTTCTTATAACAGAAGGTACTTGCGATAATTCAGCTTTAAGTGTGTAAATGTGGTGTACTTTCCTAGTGACTTTGGGTCACCCTGAGCTGCTTTGTTACGCTGTTGCGTAGCTTAGAAAGTACTGTGTTCAGAAGCTGGAAGATATATGGCTGGATTAGATCATTGGGAAGTTGATGGGCTGTTGATGTTGATGTGCTGTTTCTCATTCATCTCTTGGCCATGGAGTCTTAGAGAACCAGAGACTAAAACGCATAATAGATTTATACATACCTGGGGCTTCCTCCAGCCCCATCAACATGGATCGCTCCTCCACCGCCGCCTCTTTCGCCGGTACCGGGTCTCGTCACTTCCGCCGGATGCAGCCAGTTGTACGCATCCACAGGGACTTCCTCCGTCTCACCGGCGCCTGCTTTACGCATGCGCCTGCGAAGTACAGAGGGAGCGCCCTGCGCTTGCGCCGACTGGCCCTGATGGCCGAAGTGATGGGACCCGGTACCGGCGATAGAGGAGGCGTGGGAGCGATACATGCTGATGGGGCGGGAAGACGCCCCAGGTATGTATAAATCTATTATGTTTTTCTTCTCTGATTCTCTTTAAGAGGGAATCTGAAATGAGAGGGATATGGAGGTTGTCATATGTATTTCCTTTTAAACACAAATTGCTTGGCTGTCCTGCCGATCCTCTGTCTCTAGTACATTTAGCCATAGACCCTGAACAAGCATACAGATCAGATGCCTCTGACAAAAATCTGACAAGATTTGCTGCATGCTTGTTTCAGGTGTGTGATTAAGACACTGCTGCAGCCAGAAAAATCAGCAGGACTAACATGCAAGTGGTATTGTTTAAAAGGAAAGAAATATGGCAACCTCCAAATTCCTCTTGCTTCAGGTTCCCTTTTAAAGTACCCACTATTAATACAGTCTTTTTTTTTTGTACAATCTTACCAAGTACAGGTCCTTCTCAAAAAAAAATAGCATATTGTGATTAAGTTCATTATTTTCTGTAATGTACTGATAAACATTAGACTTTCATATATTTTAGATTCAAATACACACAACTGAAGTAGTTCAAGCCTTTTATTGTTTTAATATTGATGATTTTGGCATACAGCTCATGAAAACCCACATTTCCTATCTCAAAAAATTAGTATATTTCATCCGACCAATAAAAGAAAAGTGTTTTTAAAACAAAAAAAGTCAACCTTCAAATAATTATGTTCAGTTATGCACTCAATACTTGGTCGGGAATCCTTTTGCAGAAATGACTGCTTCAATGCGGCGTGGCATGGAGGCAATCAGCCTGTGGCACTGCTCAGGTGTTATGGGGGCCCAGGATGCTTCGATAGCGGCCTTAAGCTCATCCAGAGTGTTCGGTTTTGCGTCTCTCAACTTTCTCTTCACAATATCCCACAGATTCTCTATGGGGTTCAGGTCAGGAGAGTTGGCAGGCCAATTGAACACAGTAATACCATGGTCAGTAAACCATTTACCAGTGGTTTTGGCACTGTGAGCAGGTGCCAGGTCGTGCTAAAAAATGAAATCTTCATCTCCATAAAGCTTTTCAGCAGATGGAAGCATGAAGTGCTCCAAAATCTCCCGATAGCTAGCTGCATTGACCCTGCCCTTGATAAAAACACAGTGGACCAACACCAGCAGCTGACATGGCACACCAGACCATCACTGACTGCTGTGGGTATTTGACACTGGACTGCAGGCATTTTGGCATTTCCTACTCCCCAGTTTTCCTCCAGACTCTGGCACCTTGATTTCCGAATGACATGCAAAAGTTGCTTTTATCCGAAAAAAGTACTTTGGATTACTGAGCAACAGTCCAGTGCTGCTTCTCTGTAGCCCAGTTCAGGCACTTCTGCCGCTGTTTCTGGTTCAAAAGTGGCTTGACCTGGGGAATGCGGCACCTGTAGCCCATTTCCTGCACACGCCTGTACACGGTGGCTATGGATGTTTCTACTCCATACTCAGTCCACTGCTTCCGCAGGTCTCCCAAGGTCTGGAATCGGTCCTTCTCCACAATCTTCCTCAGGGTCCAGTCACCTCTTCTCATTGTGCAGCGTTTTCTGCCACACTTTTTCCTTCCCACAGACTTCCCACTGAGGTGCCTTGATACAGCACTCTGGGAACAGCCTATCTTACCCTCTTGCTTGAGGGTGTCCGTGATGGCTTTCTGGACAACAGTCAGGTCGGCAGTCTTACCCATGATTGCGGTTTTGAGTAATGAACCAGGCTGGGAGTTTTTAAAAGCCTCAGGAATCTTTTGCAGGTGTTTAGAGTTAATTAGTTGATTCAGATGATTAGGTTAATAGCTCGTTTAGAGAACCTTTTCATGATATGCTAATTTTTTGAGATAGGAATTTTGGGTTTTCATGAGCTGTATGCCAAAATCATCAATATTAAAACAATAAAAGGCTTGAACTACTTCAGTTGTGTGTAATGAATCTAAAATATATGAAAGTCTGTTTATCAGTACATTACAGAAAATAATGAATTTTATCACAATATGCTAAATTTTTTTAGAAGGACCTGTATATGTAGTAGAAGGGTAAATATGTGGTACTTTGAATGGATACTTTAGGTAGGCCCTCATATTACATAGAAATGGTAAGCTTGTATCATTAGTGGGCACCTTTAGAGGCCACTTGACAAATTACAAGAATATATGTGGCAGTGCCTTTGCTTTTTGTGCTAGATCTAGGTGTGATCATAGTAGATCTCCTCATAATTTTGACATAACCAAGCCAGTCAGTATTGTACTCTTCTGCCAACTAAAAACTGCGGTTTCCTCAGTCATTTACCAGCCAGACACGTTGGTATATATTGATTTGTCCTGCAATGGTCACAGCTTGTGTTCATGCATGACCAGTAGCTATGGTGCGGATATGGATAGGGATACAACATGTACATTCAGCTGTTGACAGTGGCTATATGAAGCTGGTAACTTAGGGTCCACCACCCTGCTTCGGCCTTGTTCTTTAGCCTTCCCAAGCTCCCCTGTCCTGTGTGCATCTGAAGGGACTTGCTGATTTCTATGGTAAGATTGACACGGTTGGATTACAGAGCATCCCGTTAACCTCCCTAGCGTTCAATTTATCCAGGATTTCTGTGCAAAAAGTGGCTCAATTAATTTTCATGAAATTTTTGCTTGCAACTTTCTAAAATCCATCAAGCAAGGGTCTAGTATCCATTTGGAGTATAATAAGTCTCAAAACAAAAATAAACTTTTTAATCACATAGAAAAATCCTTCACAAATATGGATGAAGAAATAAATCTACAGATGCAGAAATAAATACCATACAGTGTTTACCTAAAACATCTTTTAGGTAGTACAACAACTAAGGGCCAGTTCACACGCACACTTGCATATCATTTACCGCTGTTTATGGAAAAGCAGCATTTTGATCTTTATTTCTTCCACTGTCTGAAAGCAGCAGGGTCTGGTCGTTCTGGGGTCCATTAGCGCCGCACTCCTGTGTCCCCCTGCAGAATGAAAAATGACGGTCGCTGGGAATCGCCACTGAAAGTCGACAAATGCTTTTCTGCACGCTTGCAGAAAAGCATTTGGACGAGACTCTGGGCAGGTGATTGAGACATCCGCCTGAACCAGCCTTAAAGGTCCATACACACGCTGATCTGAACTCTGAGTGGTGCACCATAACGACTGCCACGGCGGGGGTGGTCATTCTGGTCAGACCAGCGTTACTACATCAGGCGCACAACGATTGCATGAAGATCCGGTGTGCTAGATTTTTAGCAATGCCCGATCACAGCATAATAGCATTGTTCTCGCTGCTCCCACTACCAGAAACTTCTCCATTACACGCTCCTAGTTTCTCTGCTCCCCCCTGCATAGCAAAAGATGCATCGTGTACAAAGGCTGATGACACTTCTGTACAGTGTTGTTAGTGCGCTGTCGCCTTTGGCTGATGCCTCTGTTGCGATGCGCGAGGGGTGAAGGGACAACAAGCTCATCTGACTTGGCAGCTTCCAGCAGGTGGCGAGGTGCCAAGAACAATGCCGTTGGGTCATGCTTAGGCATAGCTAAAGGTACGACATACCAGATCTTTAGGGATCGTCATTGGGCCACTGTACACACTCTGGTCTGCTGCACAACTCTTAGCCATGGTGGTCATTATAGTCCGTCACGGCCAAGTTCAGACCAGTGTGGCAAGAAGTGTCATTCTCTGTACAATATACAGTATGGTATTAGATTCCAGAAGTTTTCTGTAATGCTGTAATATGTGCCTACTGCCAGTAGGTGGTGCACATACACCATTATAACACTTTCCAGGCCAGTTTTTGGCATGGACGAAGCTAACTCGTCTATACCGATTGTAGCAAGTTTTTTTAACAACGGGTCAGCCTCGTCCTTACCACCAAGGAGGCTGTCATGGCAACCAGAAACACTAAGATTATAAAATGATGTGCATGTCCAGTCACTAAGCAGATTTGATGCATATTAGTGTACCACCTTCCTCAGTTTAGCTGAATAATTGCAAATACCTTCTGTTTTAAAGTTGTACTAAAAATTCAGCATTTCTACTTTGCTCCAAAAGATTCCTTACAGCTTTAAAGCTACTATCCGAGAAAAAAATTGTAGCAGAACATAATTGAAATAGTTAAACACCTCACTTTTTTCGTGCTTTGGAAAGGCTATTCAGCTTCAAATCCACATCCAGACTGGAGATAACAGTATATTTCTCTGCTTCTAGCATGCACACAGATCAGAACAACTCACTAGAAGAATTTAATATAGAATAGAAAGCAGCTGGAATAAAATATGGCAGATTTCAGAGCAAGATAAACCACACCTTGGAAACCAGACAGACAATATTAATTGTGCACAAAAGCAAATATGTTAACTGTCCGAGTAATAAAAAGTAGGAAAACACATTTGTATGGAATGTTATGTCAGAATTTCAGACCACTTTAAAAGCACAAAATTATATTCTCAAACTTTGCACTCAGAAATGTTAACTTTTTATCTCTTCCTCTTTTCAGACTGGTACTCTTACTGAAGATGGCTTAGATCTCTGGGGAATCCAAAGAGTAGAAAACGCACAGTAAGAATACATCTAGTGTCTTTATGAATAACTACAGACACTGCCGAAATATGTCATCTGCAGTCAGGATAGATTTCTTTCCATTATAAATGGACTGTAAATAAGTTTCATCTTCCCACATTCATTTGTATTGCATCATAGTATACCCATTGCCCGCCCCTCCCTGCCAACATAAGCAGGTCTTGCATTTGATTTGCTTAATACTATGGAACAGGCTAGTTGCATGCAAGCTGTAATTGTTATCATCTCATTGCCATGTCTAGTCAAAGGGTGTAAGTTGTCCTAGCTATGTCTCTCCATTGCCCAAAGTTCCTCATTGCTGTCCCCATCAGCCTGAGTCCTGTTAGGGTATTACAGGAAGCTGAGATACCGTAAACGTTGAATTCTGTACACCTCATATACAAGCTACAGTCAAAATGTGCATTACTTGTATAACTGCAGCCAGTCTTTGTCTGGACTTGTGCTACGTTCACAGCGGGGTGATGCATATCATGCAAAAGCAGGATCACAACTGAGGGGAAAAGTCACATTGAGCATTATACATGCAGAGCGACGCATACAGTATACTTAAAGTATGCTTCACTGCAACTGTTAATGTGCTCGTTGTGTGATAGCACACTGCTGCATCACATTATGGCAAAGGATTCTATCGCATAACACTGCTTTTATATCGATGTTCATTTTCCTATTACACTATATTGATTGACACAGTGCACCACAACTCCTTTCTGTGAACATAGGCTTAATTAATGTCTGTAATAATATACTTCCTGGATGTTCCTTTTATTTTTTATTTTTTTTGTATACTTTGAATGCACTTTAGGATAGTTTGACAAAGTTGCTTTTGTTGTGGTAAGGGACACAGCCAACTAGGTTGTTTGGCGTTGCTTATACTGCAATTTCCCGGCTAGTGTTTGTTTTATCTAGTTAGAATCTTCACTCCAGGTGCAGGTGTGTTCCTTAATCTGTGTAGCCAACTCAGTGACATAGCTTGTTTAGCATGTGTATAAGCCCATTGATTTGCCAATGTCATATGACCTATAAAAATACTTGGCCTGGAGCCTAGGCACCGGCCACTTCATGCACAACAGGCTTCTAAGAGATTCAATGGGGCAGGTTAATTAAAGGAAACCTGTAATGAAGTTAGTTTACCTGGGGCTTTTACCGCCCCCCCCCCCCCCCCCCTGCAGACGCCCTGTGCCCGCGCCAGGACAAAACTATCCTTCAGTCCCCTGCTGTGCTTCACTTTCAGTTCCGCCGACTTACAAGTCAATGGCCACTGCACCTGCGCTGCTCTGACCACACGCATCCTCGTTTTTGCTCACGCTGCTGGGGAGCATCTTGAGCAGGCGAGTACGAGAAAACTTCATACTGCGCCTGCGCAGGACATTCCCAGCGATGGGAGCAAGGACACGCGCAGTGGCCTGCAGACTGCGAAACTGAAAGGGAGCAATGACTGGTGACCGGCGAGTTGTTTTATCCCGCCGCGGGTACAGGAGGTCTGCAGGTGGCCAGTAGAAGCACCTAGTGTTTTGGCTGTTTTTTATTTTTTTTTTACTTCATTACAGGTTTCTTTTAAAACCCATGTAAGGACAATTTAAGCAAAACTTGTGCAAGAGTGGAGTAGATGCTTAGAATAAGGTTATGCTGAACAGCTGCGTCACGTTTGCACCAGCCTTGCTCCACTTTTCCTTGGGCTTGCTCTGATGCCCCACCCACAACACGTGAAACACTCTCACTACTGCTGCTTCTGGTAATGTGGTCCAAGTTTCAAGACTTTTTCATCTTGTGAATTTTTACTTTAGTCACAAGGTAATATTTGTGCATTGCTAGTACCAAGCTATTAGATGGTATTTATCGATCCGCACCTGGAGATGGCTTTAAACAGTGCTTTGCAATATCTTTATTGCTTCTGACATATTGTTGAAAATATGACCCCTTTTAATTCTTTATATAATGATTTCAGGTTTCTTCTTCCTGAGGAGAAGGCTTGCAGTGACAGTCTGGTTAAGTCTCAGTTTGTTGCCTGTATGGCAACCTGCCATTCACTCACAAAGATCGATGGGAAGCTTTCAGGTGATCCTCTTGACTTGAAAATGTTTGAAGCCATAGGATGGGTGAGTTGTATCACATTTCTTTTCTTCAATTGCTTTAAACTGGGGCTCAGTCAGTACCAAAGTCAATTACAGCAGCCCAACATTTAACAGGGAGACTGTATTAATGATTGAAGTTCTAACTTTTAAAAGGACGATTTGAAGGGTATTGCCATTGAATTGTACAGTATATTCAGTTTAGTTACATATAGTTACTTGGGTTGAAAAAGACACGTCCATCGAGTTCAACCAGAAAACAAAGTACAACCTAAATTTATTTGAAAAAATGTTCTCGTGGTTTGGTACCAGGTTGACCATTATATCCCCCATGTGCTCTTTCCTGCTCTGTCACTATATTTTCCATTTTTGATTCTGTGGTATAGAGTAATATGTTTTATCATACAGTTGCTGATGTTATCTGTTGTGCTTAGATTCTGGAGGAGGCCACTGAAGAGGAGACTGCACTACATAACCAGATGATGCCAACAGTTGTTAAACCTCCAAAGCAACCCAGCACAGAGCACAAACCTGCAGACGGTGAGGAAATGGTATGTCTAAGGTTATATGCAATCCTCCATCTTTTTTTACTCTAGGCCTATTTGTAATGTTAGTAATAATACCATAATCTTTATAATCCCTTTTTTTACTGTATACATTTCTAATCTATGTAGAATAAACACTGCTGTAAATTACAAATACACAAAGACAAAAAGTACAAACCCAGTTAAAGACTTCCCTGTCCAATTGAGCTTATAGTCAAATGCAATTACCATACATCTCTGTTCATAAGCCCACTCGCTTTTGGCCTAAACAGTAGGCTAAAAGCTGCAACTCACAATTGGCATCCCCCCAATCTGGCACTCTAGCGCCCCCCCATGTTTACATATGGGCCCATGTCTACATGCGTGCCGGTGGAAGCAAAGCATGCATTGTTGTTTGCCGATATAAGCAGCTCTACCTCTCCTCGCTCCAGCTCTGGTCGCCATGTCTCCCCAGCAGCATTTGAACTGGCCACTAGAGCTCCGAACTAGCGGTCATGTGGACCAGGAGCTCTATTGACTAATTCAGAAGTTGCCAGATAGACGCATGGATGCAGGCTTTAGGAAGGACAGGTAGATATACATTCTGAAGCACACTCCAACGCCAGCTCTGCATAGGGGTGCATATCACCCATCGATAAGCACCTCCCACCAAATGCACATGCACACACTTTACACCCAAAACGTGGGTGTCAAAAAGTCTGCTTATCTGGGGGTTATACGACACCTGTGTAGTAGAAATTCAGAATGCATGCAAACCTGTTTATTTCATCAGAGAATATTCAGCTAACTCATAATTCTGACCTCTTTTGTGTTCCCTTTTTGTAAGCTGTAGCAGTATGAAAACTAAGATGCAAATAATAATTTCAAGCAAATTGAATTTAATTTGATTGCAGCTTTTAATTGGGCCGGTTATATTGGTCACAAAGGTAATTTTATTGATCCAATTTCAAACCTGCACACAGTTTGAACTAAATTTGCATAGAAGCTGGAGTTATTTGCATCTTACTGACGATCTCTCGTGCATTAGGGCTCAAACCCACTAGCAGCCTTTTCTAAGCACTAGTGATTTGAAAAAGCTCTAATGCAATTCTGTGGTGGATTTTTATAACATCACATCGCTCAACTGGGATCATACCCATAACATTACATTAGCAAGAGCTTTTCATATCACAAGCACTTCAGAATGGCTTAGTAACGTTCTGCTAGAAGAGGATTCCAGGCCTGACCCTGATTCTAATTTCCCCAGCAGGTTCTTTGAGCAGAGTCAGATTGATGCAGCTCTAGATTCGCCTCTGACTGTTCTCCTGTCTAAACTGCTCTTATACTTGTGTGTGTATATATATATATATATATATATATATATATATATATACACACACACACACATACACTCATATATACATATTATTCTTCCCTTTAACACAATACTTGTATAGGACAGTAGAATCAGCTACACTAAATACTGCAACAGATGCATTTAAAGGATACCAGAGCCGAAATGAATATGAGAAACGGGGAGCAGGCATGTATCATGAAAGCTCAACGCTCCTCCCATTCTGCCCCTGCGATCCTCCTAAATGACCTCCGGCAACCTCTTCCAGACGGCTGGGAATCGGTACGCCTGCGCTAGCCCGGCTGCACACGTTCTAAAGTACGCAACCACTGCTGGGAGCGATATGCGTCATCGTGAAGTCGTGCGCAGAGCGCTCCTCGAAGTAACTGTGTACTGTAGAACGTGTGCAGCAGGGCCAGCGCAGGCGTGCTGATGCCCGTCCGACTAGAAGACTGTGCCGCAGGGCAATTACAGGCAGCAGAGGGGGGCAGAATGGGGAGAGCGGTGAGCATCAGGACAGCTCACCATACATGTCTGCTCCCCCTGTTTCTCATTTTCATTTGGGGTCTGGAATCCTTTATGGTAACTGAAATGTAGTGATCAAACATAGCCCTTTTTAGATGGAGTTTTATGTTAATATTTGTAAAATGACCTAAGATTGTTTTATTTTTGCAGGAACTGCTTGAATTACAGGTACGTTAGCCTTCTTAATCAGTATTTACAGTTGCTATTTATAAAGTAAACATTAGTGTACATTTTAGCAGTGCTGTATTCCTATTACCTGTCTGCTGCATTTTTTATACTCCTATTGGATAGTATAGAACACATATATACAGTCAGTGTTTTGTGGATAGAGAAGTGATATGAGTAGTTGTATTGGCTGTTTGTCTCTTTCCTTACTGCATTCTGTGTCTGATCCAGCAGGTGGCAATCATTGCTTGTAATCTACAATAGAAAGCAAGAAAACGAGTTAGTAATTTTAGTTCCAGGCAGAATCCCTGTTCTCTGCAAACTTAAGTCAAGAAACTAAGGCAGGGAACACACTTGACTGTTTTCGTGCGCGTTTTCTGCACAGAAAGACTGAGAACTCATGTTAATCAATGGGCTAGTACATGTTGTTTGCGCGCAGAAAAAAAACTGACATTCTGCATCATGACTCTGCACATTTTGTCAGTTTTCTCTATCAACTACATCAGCTGCTGTGAAAAAACGCACGCGTTTTCCTGCATAGAAACACACTAAGGGCCCGTTCACACTGCACGCGTTTCCATATGCGTTTTGGAAACGTGTGCGGGGGGGCCGACACGCAGGACATCAGACATTGCATAGAGTGCAATGTCTGATGTTCACACAGCATGCGTTCCGGACCTGTGCGGTCCGGGAACGCATGCTGCACGCAGATTTTACAAAAACACGCGGCTGTCCCATTTACTTTTCAGTGATGGGATCAGCCACGCAACGCATACGAACGCGGATGGCGTGCGTTCGTACGCGTTGCGGTCCGCATGCGTTGCGGTCCGCACTTTGTCTGAACGGGCCCTAGGCTGTTGACCAAATATTCTATATAGATTTTAACAGACATTTAACTAACTTCTTTTTTTTTTTTTTTTTTTTTTTTTTTTACCTTCTGTAAAGGTGCTTAGAAAATGAATCATAGTTCAAACTGCGTATAGCCTCCCATTTTTGTGTGTGAAAGAATCATTCATAATGTAAAGGTGGCCTTTACTGCAGTAATTGGCAAAGCTGAAATTCCTTGGCCAGTGCTTTTTGTGGCAGCAGCAGGGAGCCTCCCACTCATCCTACTACCCTATACACAATAGAGTAGGCTGTTAAGCATATTTGACAACTGTTTTCCTAGCTGTATACGTAACTTTACCAGTACCTGCGTCACGTCCTAGTACTCTTCTCCTAACACCCCCCCAACCCCACACAGCTCACCATTAGTCTATTCCACACTGTGGTGTGAAGTACACCCACACACAAGTACACTGGTAGTCATGTGTTTTTATTTCTTGAATAGCACCACGGCTATAATACACAGCACTCGCATGTAAAAGTGCTCTCAAAAGGCACTGTCTGATCTGAAACCATTTTTTCTAAAAAATATAAAATAAAAATAAATTAATAGCGTTAACTGCCTGACCTCATGCGGAGGTAGAGTATCTCCATATGGCATCCTTTCTCAGTATAAGAAACATATTTATTCCTTTTTGGGGTATAGTGCTGATGATTTTATTTAGTCTCTGAGGCCTGATAAGCCTGATGTGTGACAAGCACCAGCTGCAGTGTCCACTGTTTTGCAGCTGCATCCTTTGTAGAGCAGACCGTTCTGCACTTATCACAAACGGCAGCTGCTCAGACCGCCCTCATTTTATGAACCTGTACTTTGTGCACCTCCTACACAATGCTGTATCTTTAGAACTATGAAGTCATTACCCATATTGTGATGGTCATTGTCCTGGTTAGACCAGTAACCTATTTCATGTGATTACCACATATGGTTCTCCTAAGCTTTTGTGCTGTAGTAAGCAATATTGTAAGAGCTAGAAGACAAACCACAGGCCTGCAGTAACTCTGGTGACCTCATGGTGAAAACATTTTTGGAAGAGAACATATCCAAGCATTAAGAGTCTTTCAGTAGTCACATAGTATTATACAACAACACGATTAACTGCTTATACAAGCTAATAAAGAGCTCTATTTTCGGATTCTTTGAACAATTTTGGGGGAACATTGCAAATGTTGCTAAGTAGTAAAGAGAATTATGGATATGATTAGATGACCATATTTTTACTGATGCCAAGAAAAGTGATGTCAAGTTTTCCTCTTGTAATTTTCTATCTGTTCTTCTGTAATAATTTATCAAGCCAGCATGTCACAACCTGAGCAATAGAAGATGAGCAGCTAATGAAAAACTCCAGACTTCAATACAGGCAGTCCTCAGTTAAATTTACAATCTGATTTATTTGGCTTTCGTTTACACCACACAGAGCTATCTGAAATTGCACTTTAAAAAAAACAAGGAACCGCTTCCCATATTGTTGTGAAGGGAACCTTAAAGAGACTCAGAGACGAATAAACATAATAGATTTATACATACCTGGGGCTTCCTCCAGCCCCATCCGCACGGATCACTCCCATGCTGCCATCCTCAGCCTTCTCTATCGCCGGTACTGGGTCTCGTAACTTCAGCCAGCCACGGCCAGTTTTACGCATGCGCAGTGACTCTCTCCGGCACCTGCTTTACGCATGCGCTTGCGCAGTACGGAGGGAGCGCACTGCTCTTGCGTTGACTGGCCGAAGTTACGGGACCTGGTACCAGCGATAGAGAAGGCTGAGGACAACGGCGTGGGAAGTGATCCATGCGGATGGGGCTGGAGGAAGCCCCAGGTATGTATAAAAGTTGTATTTTATTCATCTGAGTCTCTTGTGTATACACAGAGGCAAGCATACAAATAGCTAGGCAGTGTTCCTTTTTCTTAACATTTAGCTATTCAGCTGACAGTCGAACACAGTTGACTATAGTGTAACTCATTGTTAAGGAATTAAAGCCATAAAGGCACTTTCCTGAGTGATGATGGCTGCTGAGTGCAGGGGACAGAAAAAAAAGTCAACATTTTATATATTTTAGCTCTCTGAGATAAGGAAAGACTGTCATTGATCAGAGACAAGCCAATAATTTCATATTACTGCTTCTCAGCTGCCACTCTAAGGGCTGGTTCACACGGACACTTGGCGGCGTTGGGGCGGCCAGGAAGCCACGTCGACCTGTGACGTTTCGTTCGGGGGTGGCGGTACAGCGATCGTCGGCTTCCTGTTGCTATCGGCGTTTCTCGGGGGGGGGGGGGGGGGGGGACATATAGCTGCAGCGGCTAGCTGACCCTGGACGTCGCATGCGGCTTCTAGGGCCGGCTGAAACGTCGCGTTAAATCGGGATCGGAATGCTGCGTTTGCCCAATTGACGGTAACCGCGCCATACTAAACACTCCCATTCACTTGAATGGGAGCGTTTAGCCGATGAGTACCGAACGCTGGGCGGTAAATTCCGCCAAGCGTCCGTGTGAACCAGCCCTAACTGCTCAGATGTTTACAGAAAGCAGTTGATATGCATTTACAGGTAGTTTTCAAATGTCTTTTCAAGTATATTAACAGTCACAGTAGATCTAAATGCATTTGGGACACTGTAATTGCTATATGAAGACAAGACGCACAAAATTTATGTGGTGCTTTTCTCCTCACGAATAGTGTCAGAGCTGCAGCCACCAGGGCACGCTCAGTAGGCAGTATCAGTGTTAGTCTTTGCCCAAGGTGTACTTACTGATTAGGTGCTGGCTTACTGAATGAGGAGAAGACGAGATTCAAACCCTGGTGTCCTGTGTCAGAGGAAGAGCCCTTAACCAGTACACTACCCTACCTTAACCAGAGCCCTATCCAGCCACTACATATAAATATTGTGCTCATCCAGTGCCAAGAAAACCTAATGGGTGTTTTGCCAGCGTTTGGCATTGTTAGTGAGTAGCTAGCTTTACGTTCTTTATTTAATTTACAAGCTTTTTCCTGTGGCCATTAACATCTTGTGTTAATCTGATCATCTTTCTGGCTTTGGAGCGTTCGAGGTAAATAATAGTTACAAAGATCCTCTTTGGAGCACACCACCTAGGGCACTTGCTAGAAATTATAATAGGCTGAAGCCTTAAAGGGAATCTGAAGTGAAAATAAACTTATGAAATAATGCATTGTATGTGTAGTACAGCTTAAGTACAAGAAATAAAGCATTAGAAGCAAAGAAACGATTCTCATCGTTTCCAGTTTAAGAATAGTTAAAGTGGACCCAAATTAAAAATACAAGCTTTCAGAAATAAAATCTATTTTCTAAATTACAATAATAAACAGCTTTTTTTCAGCTGCATGATGACGAATATAAAATATTTTACATTTATTGGAGGAACCCCTCCCTTCCTTTAAAATTGCCGTGACAAAATCCGGAAAACTGGTGGAGTAGATGGTGTCTGGCAATGGAGGAATTGCTAATGGCTGCCCCCAGTATAACCCTAGTTATGAAAAGAGAAGGGTGAAAAGCATGCACTGAAATGGTCATAGGTTTGAAGGAGTGTTTATTTATCTTTGTATGTGTTAGAGTGGTGCAACTAAATATTTTTAATTAAAAAAAAAATGTTTGGTTTGGGTCCGCTTTAAGAAACTTCAGTTATCTATGCAAAAGAGCTTCTTCTCTGGCCCATCTTGGGTCGAAGACAGTCCTATTTTCTGAAGCACTTATGTATCAAAGAAACTGTGAAAGGCATCTTTAAAGTTTTACTGCAGGGAAGTTCAAAGAGTCATTAGCTTTGCTCTGTTTCATAATTTAAAATAGAGGGTGTGGTTTGTAATTGCAAATATAACAGAATGATGCAATGTTAAAAAAAAAAAAAAAAAAGCTGTACAGGTAGTCCCTGACTTACGAACGACCCGCTGATACGAACAGCATGGATTCTCTGTTTCCATGGGAACAAGTAAAAAAAAAAAGAAATTTCAAATTGAGCTTGTCGTTTCTGAGAAAATCGATTTTAAAATAAATCAGAGTAAGTGGTGCTTAAACTTGTATAAACGGGTACAGAGGGCAGAGGTGACACAGAGGGGGACACTGGAGGCACAGAGGAGGTACAGGGAACAGAGATGGCACAATGTTCCGACTTAAAGGAATACTATCAATGCCCAAGTGTTCTAAAATTACAATGTACAAATAATGTCTAAGGAGCTGTGTAAACATTTTCCTACTTTTCATGTTAAATATCAGAGGTGAAAGCTTTAATTTATTGAGAGTAGGATTTAGCTATATTGGGACAAATCAATTGCAGAAGGGGTGTCTGCTTCAATGCACAGCCAGTGTTGCATATCAGACTACAGAGTATTTTTCTCAGAAAGCAAAAACAGTATGAAAAGCTGTGACAAAAGCTGTGCGCTTTCTCTCTATCTCTCACACAGAGTTACACACAGGGTTAACTGAACAAGTGTGAGGGGAATTTCTCCTCTCCTCATGGCTCATTCTGCCGTCAGTTTTGGTGTCGGTAAAGTTTGAAAGTATTTTGATAACAGTAAACAAAGAAGTTGCCAGTGAAATGTATACACCAGTACTTAGTAGAACTTCCCAAACAATTCCTATCTCAATTGAAAAAAATATGTAGATCGATGGTGTTCCTTTAAGAACAGAGTCAGGTTAAAAACGAACCTACAGTCCCTATCTCGTTCGTTAACCGGGGACTACCTGTATACTGTAACTGAAAATACAAATGAGACCTCTTCCTTGCTACTAAGCTGCTAATATTCTATTAAGTATCCATACAATGCATTATATCATAAGGTGTTTTTGTTTTTGCTTCAGTGTCAAAAATTAATCTTGTGCTTTTGCGTGGTTGGGCATGTTCCAAGTGTCATGGCTCTGAGCTTTACTAGAAAAACAAGAGACAGTGCTGCAAGCCTGAAACCAAATGTTGTGCTACAACACTCTTGTTCATTGTTGTATAGTAAAATTTGTGTTAAGCCTCAACCACATTCCGTTTTCTTTGTAAGATGCAGGCTACATACGAGATTGGAATTGTACGGCAGTTTCCCTTCTCATCTGCTTTGCAGCGTATGGCTGTAGTTGCCAAAGTACTTGGAGAAAAACGAATGGCTGTGTATATGAAAGGAGCACCTGAAGTGATAGCCAGCCTTTGTAAGCCAGAGACAGGTGAGCTATGCTCTCATTCGATTCAAGATGTCTGCTTAAATTATTGTTGAAGGTATTGTGTGTGTGTGTGTGTGTATATATATATAATTTGTCTGCTTTTGCTTTTGCAGTTCCATCAGACTTTGCACTTGTCTTAGAGGACTACACAAGGCAGGGATACCGTGTCATTGCACTTGCGCACAGAAAGCTGGAGTCAAAAATTGCATGGCATAAAGTCCAAAACATTAGTAGGTAGGAAACGTTTTTGATTGCTTATTTTACGTAAGTGCACAATATAGACAAATAAGGGTCAGATCTCTAGTTACAGGTGGAGCTGATGTCCCTCAACACAGTCACTTGTGTTTGTGTATATTTCTCTAGTTGTCTTGCCTACATTGAAGGTGATGTTTCAGGTAATAATCTCACTGTATAGTAAAGTCAGGAACAGGCTGACAGCCCCATAACTTGCATCCGTAAGAAATCGGACTCAGCAATATCCACATTTTAAAGTATATGTGTGGCACATTCATTTTTTTTATTTTTTTTAAAGGACATTTGGTGCAGCCATCTTCCCCTTTTACCCTTCACTGACCCTGCAGTGGCCGCATTACATAGGTTCAACCCGTACACATTTTAGTCTATATGGCCAATAATTCAGATGGAGATGAGGAAATTCTCCTCAGAGGAACTTTAACCAAGGATTGGATATTAGAAATCTCTACCATTTCTCGAATAGATCATTGTGGGGATTGTGTGACTGATATTGCGGTGTAACCCCTTCCACAGTGTGATATCATGACCGTTTACTTTCTGTGAACCTTGTTACATTATGAGAACCAACACCTGTTTCTAACTGCCAAACAAGCAGTATCTCCCTCTGTGCATTGTTAGTGGGTGTAGTTATAGTGAATGGCAGTTGGTGCTGTCTAGTTTTTTTCTCTTGTCCTCCTGTGGTAAAGATGATGACATGCAGGCCCATTGTAGATCAAACATGAACAAATTACACAGCGAATATCAATCATTTCTTGATCTATCTGCTATTTTTCTACTTCCCACTTTGCAATGTTTTTATTTTTCCCCCTACTACTATTTTTTAGTAAAAAAAAAAAAAAGTTCCTCTAGTATGGTCCACACAAAAAGACTGGCACCGCTGTCTGTGAATTATTGCTCTTTTATTCCATAAGAAGGCAGCATATATCTTTTTAAGTATGTACAGGTATATCAAATACAAAGTAGCATTAGACTGTGTAAATGTATGTGTAATTCATTGGAGAACTACAGATATCACGCATGGATGTCACCTTGAGGTATAATAGACTCTTCCCGTGAGAACTTACTTATCTATAAGAACTTTGCTAACACAGATTTTACCACACAACTTTTACAGGTTCATTAATTGGGGGCAAAAAAATCAATGTGATATGAATTGCTTCAACTAGTCATGTATTGGCAAGCACATTTGTTCTGTTATTAGTCGGCAACATGGCTGTCTGAGAGGGTGGGAAAATCCCTACTCTTTCCTTAAATAACTGCAGTTGTTTTATTGGTGCTTGACTGGTTAAAATCCACTTGGGTGAGGGGGGATTGCACTAGGGATGTGAACAGGTAATCTATAGAATGAAGCAGTTATGCACAGGACCAGTCGTAATGCTACAATAACTGTATTATCCTCACCCCCATACAAAACTGTTTTAGCATTTTCCACCTTTTCATAGTATTGGCCACATCACAGTGCAAATCTTTTGGTTTTCTTCTATAAAGTTGAGACTTTGACAATTCAACTGGCAGTGTTGGAGCAAGCTATAGACCAATTTTGAATGCCCGCTCTATATCAAAAACTTGGTATTTGTCATTGATGCCCAAAGTCTTTTATAATTTAAAATAACTGAAAATCCACTTGCCATTTTGGTGTAAAGAGAAATGTCTACCCACATAAGTGCTGAGGGCTTTCCTCAAGGATGACAATATGTGTCATAGTAAACTAGTTAATTCACACAATAGCATTAGACAATGGCGACACGTTTTGTGAGATACAATCCACTTCCTCGGGCCAAAAATCCTGCCAAAGGCAATAAAGACTTGCACTCTGAGTGACTGTGCCACAAACCCATGCTAATCCTGTGCAGACACTCTGATACTAGTGTCTCTCCCTAGCTGACTGTAATCATCTGTCTTACTAGATTAGCAACAAGTAGAAATCCTGTAATGTAGTCTGTGGAAGCCCTTTCATTTTATTTTGTTCTGGAGAGAGTACATGTAATCCCCAGTAAACAAACAAGATGGGGATCGTAGGTTCGCTATTAACCTGAATCTTTTTGTAAGTTTGAACACTGTGCCTAAAGTATCCCCCTCTGTCCCACTGTGCTCCCCTCTGTGCTGCCAGTATCTCTACCACACCCCTCTGTGCATTCTCCTGTCTTTATTTGCATCCTAATGTCCTTCTCTACTTTCACTGCTCTGTTTGTCCCTCCTGTGCCCATAATGTTTGCTCCAAACTCACCGCGGTCTTGGCCTAATCGGTGCCAGCTCGTAGTAATGACTATCATCACTACAGGGTGCCGGGTTTGTAACAGCAGTTCGTTTGTAAACTGGGGACTACCTGTAGGGCTTTCCTAGTAAAATGGAATTAGTGTTGTCTAGTACATAATTTTGTTTATTGTTGCAGAGATGCCATTGAAAACAACATGACTTTCCTTGGCTTGATTATTATGCAAAATAAGCTGAAACCAGATACTCCATCTGCGCTTGAAATCCTTCGCAAAGCCAATATCCGCATTGTCATGGTCACAGGTGAGACCTAGTAAGAGAGAACTGCATGTATTTGTGTGTCTAATTACTGGGTTTTACATACTAATTGGTGGGGGTTTCATACTATTGAACCTATACTACTGAAACAAATTAAACTTAAAGTATAACTAGGCAAGATGTTTAGCGCTGGATGTGCAGGTAAGCCCTGGAACCAATGCACAAATTGAATGCAGGGATGTATACTGCAGTTTAAAACTACACATTTTTATTGTGGTCCTGTAGTGAAATATGGAGGTTGCTTTTTCTTCTAAACTATGTCTGTTACCTGGCAGACCTGCAGATCCTTTGCCTCCAATAAAGTATCCCTGAACCTAAAGGCTTTTCCCTCCTTCTTTTAATAAGTTTATCTGTGGTGCTGTTGTGGTGCTGTGACATATGTCACAACACGATCCTCACTGTGTAGAGAGGCACAGTGTATCCCATTCCTAAGGACAGGCTGAATGGAGGGGAACTGCCGCTTCCTCCCAGCCCATAATCTATGTTCTGCTCAGTCGAAAATAAAGGCTGAGCAGAGTAGGGGGCACTGGAGAGTGAGGCTGGAGCTGTGACATATGTCACAGCACCGCAGAGAAAAGTATGACCACAGAGGCTTCATGCATAAGTGTGACACAACTACACAACTAAAGTAAAAAATATCAGCCGAACCACCAAGCCACCTGGCATTGTTTAAAGGGAAGGTGCGATGTGTGTGTGTGTGTGTGTGTGTGTGTGTGTGTGTGTGTGTGTGTGTGTATATATATATATATATATATATATATCTATCTATCTATCTACTTACCTGGGTCTTCCTCCAGCCCCTGCCAGTTTATGTGTCCCTCGCTGCAGCTCCGCTCCCAGCCGGTGGCCTGGGGTCCTCACTGTTGCAGATGCCTCGCCAAGTCAGGATCTCCTGCGCGAGCGTGTGGACAAGCTGCTTGTGATCATGTGGTCTTAAGTGTTCTGAAGACTCCAATCCACGTGGGCGCGAGCGGGGTGGCCTTGCGCAGACGCAGAAGATGCTGACCTGGTGAGGTCGGCATCTGCAACGGAGGGGCCTCCAGCTGGGAGTGGAGCTGCGGCAAGGGACACATGCTGCAAGGAACTGGAGGAAGCCGCAGGTAAGTAGTTACTATAAAAACAGTGTAATTTTGCTGCCAGCGATAGACACGACAACCTGTAGGTGGAATAGTAATAAATGCCTCCGGGCCTCTTAGAGGAGCAGGGTAAGACTTTTTTGGCTTTGCCCTGCGCCTTAATCTACCTGGCGTTCAATTTCCCCAGGATTTCTGTGCAAAAAGTGATCCAATTAATTTTCATAACCTTTTTTTTTTTCCTGTAACTTGCCAAAATGTGTCAAGCAAGGGTCTAGTATACAGTGCAGGAGAATATTAACGTCTATGCACGTCAATACCGTTCGCAGTAAGCACATCAATATCTTCAGGGATGTTCATTACATGAATGCCCCAGGAAGAGGGAGCTTTACATCTGAAACCATAGTTTCATTCTTAAAGGGGCTTGCCTATACCTCAAAAGACCTTTTGCATATTACCTTATGTCTCATTAGTCTACAACTTTCAGATTTTTGTATGCAAATCTATGCAGCTTGAACATAAACCAATCAAATCCTACTGCGGTAAAATTCGATTGGTCCATTTTCAAGCTGCATACATTTGCATAGAAAATTTGCATATTCCTGAATCCACTCGAAATTATTTGCATCTCCATGACCATCCCTAATCCTGATGTTCTGAAAAGTAAATCTAAAGCATCCTATCTGGCTGAGGAATCTGAACTTTCCAGCCCTAAAACTTAAAAAGCATATAGACTCATTACTTCTGTTTGTTTTGCTGCAGAAAGAAGCTGATTTTATACCACTGTGATGGCTGCTGTCTAGAATTCTTAAAAATTCTGATTCTAAACTGAAAATAAAAATGACTTCTCTGTGTTACCAGTGTTCCATTTACCATTAGTACCATACATAAATTGTCTCATGTTTATTTCGGTATAGGTTTACTTTAAAAGCATATACAGTAGAACTGCAGATGTAGTTATGCAAACTCTCTGAGAAATTGCTAGATGCCGGATAAATATAGTTTCTGGTTGCTTGATAGTTGGTGACAGTTGTAATTTAAAACAGTCCAAACTAATGCTATTCTATACACCTCAATATACCCGTATACCATAAACTCTGTTAAAATACAGTAATTTGTATTTTTTCAGAATACAGTAATTTGCGGTTTTGGAGAACATATTTTACAGTACAGTGCAGAGTGACTCTGGAAGCTGAGCATCACTGATAAATGCTTCACTAGAAGTTGAAATTTCTGTTGAATGGTGACACTTGTTGTTTGATGGCTGGGCATGATTTCTTTAACAGGGGACAACATGTTAACTGCAATTTCTGTTGCCCGAGACTGTGGAATGATCCTACCTCATGATAAGGTTATAGTAGCTGAAGCACTACCTCCTAAAGATGGCCAGGCTGCCAAGATCAACTGGCACTACGCAGATACCGTGCCAAGGAGCAGTTTGAATGCCATAAACTCAGAGGTAAGGTGCATTTCTTTAACAGAGCAGCTGTGTCTTACACAGTTTAAAGCTAAATGCAGTCAAATTCTCCTCTGTTTCAATAGATGATGATTATTATTATTATTGATTTATAAAGCGCCAACATATATTCCATGGCGCTGTACAAAGAAACAAACAAACATGGGGTACAAAAGAATACAGACAGTGGTATACATAATAATAATAATTCCTTATTTGTATAGCGCTTTTCTCCTGTCGGACTCAAAGCGCTTGCGAGGCAGCCACTAGAGCACACTCCACTGCAGTAGCAGTGTTAGGGAGTCTCGCCCAAAGAACTCCTTACTGAATAGGTGCTGGCTTACTGAACAGGCAGAGCCAAAATTCAAACCCAGGTCTCCTATGTCAGAGGCAGAGCCCTTAACCATTACACTATCCAGCCACTACATCAGTGTACAAAATACAGAGTTGATACAAAATACAGAATTGGCAAATAAAGTGACAGAATTAATATGCATAAATGTGTAACAAAATCCAAAACACAAAAGGGTGAGAGAGCCTTGCCCTTGCAAGCTTGCAATCTAAAGGAATTAGGGGGTAAACAAGAGGTGGGGTAATATATAATCTACCTAGAGGCAGTGTGCTTTAGGTTATATGGTAGGAGGTACAACTTGGCCAGAGGTCAACAGGTGAGCTAGCCCAGGCCCAAGGTAGAGCATATGTTTGATGGAAAACGTGAGTTTTGAGGGCACGTTTAAAGATCTCAAAGGTTGGGGATTGACTGATGTGTTGTGGCAGAGGATTCCAGAGGAGGGGTGAAGCACGTGTGAAATCTTGTATGCAATTGTATATACAGTGGGAACAATAGATTGTTCACATTGTTATTTTAACCATGTTGTGCACTTTGTAAAAACCTTTTTTTGTTTTTTGTTTTATTGTTAATAGTTGTAATACTTTAATGTTCACCACGAACCTTATAACCCTAAAAATGTTCGAAACCTTCACTCCCAAAACATGTAAATAAAGCAAAAATGAAACTGGCAATAAGTGCAAGATAATAGTCATGTAAATTTAATACCAGATAATCTTCAATTTCCTTAAAGGACCTCTTTCACGAAAATCTTAAAACTTAAAATATATGTAAACATATACCAATAAGTACATTTCTTCCGGAGTAAAATGAGCCATAAATTACTTTTCTCCCATGTTGCTGTCACTTTCAGTAAGTAGTAGAAATCTGACATTACCGACAGATTTTGGACTAGCCCATATTCTCATGGGGGTTCTCAGGGTTTTCTTTATAAGCACTTAGTGAATGGCAGTTGCTCCGTCCGTCCAACTGCCAAAGAAGTGTACAGTGAGCAGGGAGGCTGCCCAGCAACTTTGTATAAATCATTTTCAGGGAGTGTCGTTATAAAGAATAAAGGCCATGCTGAGATTCCCCCATGAAGAGATGGACTTACCCAAAACCTGTCGGTTCTGTCAGATTTCTACTACCTACTTGTAAGTGATAGCAACATCGGAGAAAAGTAATTTATGGCACATTTTACTCTGGGAGAAACGTACTTCTTATTTGTATTTGTTTTACATTTTAAGATTTTCGCCCGACAATTCCTCTTTAAAGAGGAACTGTCGCGAAAATCTTAAAATTTAAAACATATACAAATAAGTATATTTCTTCCAGAGTAAAATGAGCCATACACCTTTTCTCCTATGTTGCTGTTACTTACAGTAGGTAGTAGAAACCTGACATTACCGACAGGTTTTGGGTTACACCATCTCTTCATGGGGGATTCTCAGCATGGCCTTTATTCTTTATAAAGACATTCCCTGAAAAAGATTTATACAATGTAGTGGCCAGCCTCCCTGCTTACCATACTGTACACTTCTTTGGCATTTGGACAGAGCAAAAAAAAAAGAAAACCCTGAGACCCCCCCCCCCCCCTTTTCAGATGAGAAGATAGGCTAGGCCAAAATCTGTCTTTAAAGGGGAACTGAAGAGAGAGGTATATGGAGGCTGCCATGTTTATTTCCTTTTAAGCAATACCAGTTGCCTGGCAGCCCTGCTGATCCTCTGCCTCTAATACTATTAGCCATAGCCCCTGAACAAGCATGCAGCAGATCAGGTGTTTCAGACTTTAAAGTCAGATATGACAAGACTAGCTGCATGCTTGTTTCTGGTGTTATTCAGATAGTACTGCAGAGAAATAGAGCAGCAGGGCTGCCAGGCAACTGGTATTGATTAAAAGGAAATAAATATGGCAGCCTCCTCTATACCTCTTACTTCAGTTCCCCTTTAATGTCAGATTTCTACTACAGTACTTACTGTAAGTGACAGCAACATAGGAGAAAAGTAATGTATAGCTCATTTTACTCTGCAAGAAATGTACTTCTCATTTGTACATGTTTACATGTATCTTAAATTTTAAGATTTTTGCGACAGAGGTCCTTTAACCACTTAAGGACCACAGTCTTTTCGCCCCTTAAGGACCAGAGCCTTTTTCTCCATTCAGACCACTGCAGCTTTCACGGTTTATTGCTCGGTCATACAACCTACCACCTAAAGGAATTTTACCTCCTTTTCTTGTCACTAATACAGCTTTCTTTTGCTGCTATTTGATTGCTGCTGCGAGTTTTAGTTTTTATTATATTCATCAAAAAAGACATGAATTTTGGCAAAAAAATGACTTTTTTAACTTGCTGTGCTGACATTTTTCAAATAAAGTAAAATTTCCTATACATTTGAGCGCGAAAGTTATTCTGCTACATGTCTTTGATAAAAAAAAAAAAAAAATTCAGTGTATATTTATTGGATTGGGTAAAAGTTATAGCGTTTACAAACTATGGTGCCAAAAGTGAATTTTCCCATTTTCAAGCATCTCTGACTTTTCTGCGCACCTGTCAGGTTTCATGAGGGGCTAAAATTCCAGGATAGTACAAATACCCCCCAAATGACCCCATTTTGGAAAGAAGACATCCCAAAGTATTCAGTGAGAGGCATGGTGAGTTCATAGAAGATTTTATTTTTTGTCACAAGTTAGCGGAAAATGACACTTTCTGACAAAAAAAAAAGAAAAAAAAAAGTTTCCATTTCTTCTAACTTGCGACAAAAAGAAAAAAATAAAATCTGCCACGGACTCACTATGCTCCTCTCTGAATACCTTGAAGTGTCTACTTTCCAAAATGGGGTCATTTGTGGGGTGTGTTCACTGTCCTGGCATTTTGGGGGGTGCCTAATTGTAAGCACCCCTGTAAAGCCTAAAGATGCTCATTGGACTTTTGGCCCCTTAGCGCAGTTAGGCTGCAAAAAAGTGCCACACATGTGGTATTGCCGTACTCAGGAGAAGTAGTATAATGTGTTTTGGGGTGTATTTTTACACATACCCATGCTGGGTGGGAGACATATCTCCGTAAATGACAATTGTTTTATTTTTTTTTACACACAATTGTCTATTTATAGAGATATTTCTCCCACTCAGCATGGGTATGTGGAAAAATACACCCCAAAACACATTATACTACTTCTCCTGAGTACGGCGATACCACATGTGTGGCACTTTTTTGCACCCTAACTGCGCTAAGGGGCCCAAAGTTCAATGAGTACCTTTAGGATTTCACAGGTCATTTTGAGAAATTTCGTTTCAAGACTACTCCTCACGGTTTAGGGCCCCTAAAATGCCAGGACAGTATAGGAAC
Organism: Hyperolius riggenbachi; assembly: GCF_040937935.1. Classification (NCBI taxonomy): domain Eukaryota; kingdom Metazoa; phylum Chordata; class Amphibia; order Anura; family Hyperoliidae; genus Hyperolius; species Hyperolius riggenbachi. The sequence continues at coordinate 191,424,944 of NC_090649.1, forward strand.
CCCACAAATTACCCCATTTTAGAAAGAAGACACCCCAAGGTATTCCGTTAGGAGGATGGTGAGTTCATAGATTTATTTTTTTTTGTCACAAGTTAGCGGAAATTGATTTTAATTGTTTTTTTTCACAAAGTGTCATTTTCCACTAACTTGTGACAAAAAATAAAATCTTCTATGAACTCACCATACTCCTAACGGAATACCTTGGGGTGTCTTCTTTCTAAAATAGGGTCATTTGTGGGGTTCCTATACTGCCCTGGCATTTTAGGGGCCCTAAACCGTGAGGAGTAGTCTTGAAACCAAATGTCGCAAAATGACCTGTGAAATCCTAAAGGTACTCATTGGACTTTGGGCCTCTTAGCGCACTTAGGGTGCAAAAAAGTGCCACACATGTGGTACCGCCGTACTCAGGAGAAGTAGTGTAATGTGTTTTGGGGTGTATTTTTACACATACCCATGCTGGGTGGGAGAAATATCTCTGTAAATGACAATTGTTTGATTTTTTTTTACACACAATTGTCCATTTACAGAGAGATTTCTCCCACCCAGCATGGGTATGTGTAAAAATACACCCCAAAACACAATATACTACTTCTTCTGAGTACGGCGATACCACATGTGTGACACTTTTTTGCAACCTAGGTGCGCTAAGGGGCCTAACGTCCTATTCACAGGTCATTTTGAGGCATTTGGATTCTAGACTACTGCTCACGGTTTAGGGCCCCTAAAATGCCAGGGCAGTATAGGAACCCCACAAGTGACCCCATTTTAGAAAGAAGACACCCCAAGGTATTCTGTTAGTATGGTGAGTTCATAGAAGATTTTTTTTTTGTCACAAGTTAGCGGAAAATGACACTTTGTGAAAAAAAAAAAACAATACATATCAATTTCCGCTAACTTGTGACAAAAAATAAAATCTTCTATGAACACATCATACACCTAACAGAATACCTTGGGGTGTCTTCTTTCTAAAATGGGGTCACTTGTGGGGTTCCTATACTGCCCTGGCATTTTAGGGGCCCTAAACCGTGAGGAGTAGTCTTGAACCCAAATGTCTCAAAATGACCTGTGAAATCCTAAAGGTACTCATTGGACTTTGGGCCCCTTAGCACAGTTAGGCTGCAAAAAAGTGTCACACATGTGGTATCGCCGTACTCAGAAGAAGTAGTATAATGTGTTTTGTGGTGTATTTTTACATATAACCATGCTGGGTGGGAGAAATATCTCTGTAAATGACACATTTTTGATTTTTTTTTTACACACAATTGTCCATTTACAGAGAGATTTCTCCCACCCAGCATGGGTATGTGTAAAAATACACCACAAAACACATTATACTACTTCTCCTGAGTATGGCGATACCACATGTGTGACACTTTTTTGCAGCCTAGGTGCGCTAAGGGGCCCAACGTCCTATTTACAGGTCATTTTGAGGCATTTGTTTTCTAGACTACTCCTCACGGTTTAGGGCCCCTAAAATGCCAGGGCAGTATAGGAACCCCACAAGTGACCCCATTTTAGAAAGAAGACACCCAAGGTATTCCGTTAGGGGTATGGTGAGTTCATAGAAGATTTTATTTTTTGTCACGAGTTAGTGAAAAATGACATTTTGTGAAAAAAAACAATAAAAATCCAATTTCCGCTAACTTTTGACAAAAAATAAAATCTTCTATGAACTCATCATACACCTAACAGAATACCTTGGGGTGTCTTCTTTCTAAAATGGGGTCACTTGTGGGGTTCCTATACTGCCCTGGCATTTTACGGGCCCAAAACTGTGAGTAGTCTGGAAACCAAATTTCTCAAAATGACTGTTCAGGGGTATAAGCATCTGCAAATTTTGATGACAGGTGGTCTATGAGGGTGCAAATTTTGTGGAACCGGTCATAAGCAGGGTGGCCTCTTAGATGACAGGATGTTTTGGGCCTGATCTGATGGATAGGAGTGCTAGGGGGGTGACAGGAGGTGATTGATGGGTGTCTCAGGGGGGCGGTTAGAGGGGGAAATAGATGCAATCAATGCACTGGGGAGGTGATCGGAAGGGGGTCTGAGGGGGATCTGAGGGTTTGGCCGAGTGATCAGGAGCCCACACAGGGCAAATTAGGGCCTGATCTGATGGGTAGGTGTGCTAGGGGGTGACAGGAGGTGATTGATGGGTGTCTCAAGTTGTGATTAGAGGGGGGAAATAGATGCAAGCAATGCACTAGCGAGGTGATCAGGGCTGGGGTCTGAGGACGTTCTGAGGTGTGGGCGGGTGATTGGGTGCCCGCAAGGGGCAGATTAGGGTCTAATCTGATGGGTAACAGTGATAGGGGGTGATTGATGGGTAATTAGTGGGTGTTTAGAGGAGAGAAGAGATGTAAACACTGCACTTGGGAGGTGATCTGATGTCGGATCTGCGGGCGATCTATTGGTGTGGGTGGGTGATCAGATTGCCCGCAAGGGGCAGGTTAGGGGCTGATTTATGGGTGGCAGTGACAGGGGGTGATTGATGGGTGGCAGTGACAGGGGGTGATTGATAGGTGATTGACAGGTGATCAGTGGGTTATTACAGGGAATAACAGATGTAAATATTGCACTGGCGAATTGATAAGGGGGGGTCTGAGGGCAATCTGAGCGTGTGGGCGGGTGATTGGGTGCCCGCAAGGGGCAGATTAGGGTCTAATCTGATGGGTAACAGTGACAGGTGGTGATAGGGGGTGATTGATGGGTGATTGATGGGTAATTAGTGGGTGTTAAGAGGAGAGAAGAGATGTAAACACTGCACTTGGGAGGTGATCTGATGTCGGATCTGCGGGCGATCTATTGGTGTGGGTGGGTGATCAGATTGCCCGCAAGGGGCAGGTTAGAGGCTGATTGATGGGTAGCAGTGACAGGGGGTGATTGACGGGTGATTGACAGGTGATCAGGGGGGATAGATGCATACAGTACACGGGGGGGGGGGTCTGGGGAGAATCTGAGGGGTGGGGGGGGTGATCAGGAGGGGGCAGTGGGCAGGGGGGGGGGATAGAAAAAAAAATAGCGTTGACAGATAGTGACAGGGAGTGATTGATGGGTGATTAGGGGGATGACTGGGTGCAAACAGTGGTCTGGGGGGTGGGCAGGGGGGGTCTGAGGGGTGCTCTGGGCGATCAGGGGGCAGGGGGGGAAATCAGTGTGCTTGGGTGCAGACTAGGGTGGCTGCAGCCTGCCCTGGTGGTCCCTCGGACACTGGGACCACCAGGGCAGGAGGCAGCCAGTATAATAGGCTTTGTATACATTACAAAGCCTATTATACATATGTGCAGCGGCTATCCGGGTGCTAGTAACCCGCCGGCGCTTCCGAACGGCCGGCGGGTTACTACGAGCGGTGGGCGGAGCGAGTCCCCGGCAGCTGATCGCGTCACGAATGACGCGATCGCCGCATAGCCACTCCCGCAGCCGCCCCCGCCGATGGGCGTATTGCGGTCGTTTGGGCCCGGACTTTGCCGCCGCCCATCGGCTGGGGGCGGTCCTCAAGTGGTTAACAATTTTAGCCCTTTGGACGTTGCTCCTACGTCCAAAAAGGCTGCTGTCGTGCGCTCCCGTGCCGTCGTCCATTAGCCCGGAGATCAATGAATGGGATCTCCGTCCCCGTTAGAAAGACCAACAGCTTCTATGAGAAGCCGCGGTCTTTCTGAACAACAACAAAAAAATCACGTCGTCCCTATATTGAAAAAAAAAAAAAAACTGTCGATCTTGTAGCCAAATAATAAAACTACATGTAGATACATTTTTTTTTTTTAACACAAACACAATAAATTACATTTACCTCCCACACCAAAAAAATACCCAAATAAAATGTTTAACTTAAAACTTGAAAAATGTTTTTTTACAACAAACAAAACATATAGTTACTGAAGGGTCTGAACTTTAATATGCATGTTAAGAGGGTATATTACTAATATTTTTTTAATCATAAGCTTGTAAATAGTGATGGATGCAAAACTGAAAAATGCACCTTTATCTCCAAATACAATACAATAACATACATTGTGATAGGGACATGATTTAAATGGTGTAATAACCGGGACAAATGGGCAAATAAAATGTGAGTTTTAATTATGGTAGCATGTATTATTTTAAAGCTATAATGGCCGGGAACTGAGAAATAATAACCTAAATTAATGTACAGCGCTGCGTAATATGTTGGCGCTTTATAAATACAATAAATAAATTAAATAATGAATTTTTTTCAATTTTTTTTTCTTAATATTCCTCTTAAAATGCATTTAATTTTTTTTTAAAGTAAATTGTACCATCCAAAGAAAGCCTAATTGGTGGCGTAAAAATATAAGATATACCGTAGATCAATTCATTATGAGAATTAGTGATAAAGTTATTAGGTAATGAATGGGAAGTGAAAATTGCTCGGATGCATAAGGTGAAAAACGACTGAAGGCTGAAGTGGTTAAACAAGTACTGTATGCAAATATCCCAATTTTCAGAAACCTTACTTTTATACGAAATAATAGATCAAAAGATCACGTTACAGCATTGTGGCAGCAGGTTTAATGTACATGAATGATCTACAACATTCAGCAACAATACACACTCAAAGGATTAAAGTTGATAGTAAATATACAAAATTTAATACAGATACAAAAAGGTGCTACAAGCATAGTAGTAGTAACTGTAATGCAGTTTATATTAAACTGTAAATGGTAGTCCGAGCTGGAAATATATATCAGGCAAACCATATCTGCAAAAAACAATATTCACTTGTTGAAAGGATTTAGTAATGCAAGCATCTGTGCCTTAAGAAAATTACTCTGTGCTGGAGCAGTCGTCCTTAAAGGAAACCTGAGATGAACAGGTACCTTTAAAATGAACATACCCCCGAAAGTGTATGCCGAATACAGGCTATTCCTGTAATTTTGTATTGCTCTCCTGTGTGCATTTTATTCTTAATGTTTTATTTTTATCCTAATCTAATCTAAAATCCAAGATTGCTGCCGTCTGCTTCCGGGTCAGTGTCAGTGTGTAAAGTTCTTCATCAAATAATGTATGCAGGGACGTATAGATAGATAGGTAGATATAGGAAAAAAAAACCTGCAGACATATACACACAGGCACAATTACTTTTACTTATTATTCCTGTAAAACAAAAGACAAGCACAGCTACTGCTGCATTTGATCTGTGTACAGTCATCAGAGCAGTAAAGGAGTGTTCCTGTATGCTCCTGGCTCAGATGGGGAGAGATCAGTGTGTAACTCAAGCGGGGACACTAATCAGCTGGGTAGATAAATAAATGTTAACTGAGCTGTTTGTCCCATCACAGGCACTGCTTTCTGTGATACTGTTCTGTGCACAGATAGGGAGAACACAGGCAGAGAGGGGGGCGGGCTTGAGCTCTGCTTTCATTGCTATATAGAGCTTCCTGATAAAGCAGCTGACTGAAAGCTCCATTGGCGGTTTTTACAGGGGGCGATTACATGCTCACAGGGCAGATCAGAATGAAACAGACAGCAGGGTAAGTGTCTGTTCTCATGTCCCTACTAGTATATAGTATTAATTAAAGCAGGTTGCTTCGTCTCTGGTACACTTTAACTACTTCACTATCTTCCGTGAAAGCAGCTCTCAGTACCGGAGCATTTTTTTGCTTTTGGTACAGCTTATAATCCTTCTGTACTTTTTCCAAAATAGACAATCTTGGTATATTTTTTTTTTCAGAAAAGATGGGGCTTAATTCTAATTTTAAACATTTAATCCCACACATTACAACAAAAGAATAAATCCAAATACATCCTAAAACTTACTCCTCTACTTCTCCCATGCATGGAGATACCAAATACTAATGCTTCGGTCACACAGCCGCTTATCTGCTGCTGGGTGTGGGATCCATTCTTCATTCACACACGCGCCCCACATGGTTGCTGGCATGCATGTGTGACATCACACACACATCCAAGTTACTCTGGCAACCACATGGGCCCGCATGTATGGACAAAGGGCAACTCCCGTAGCAAGCAGCGAATGCGGACAGGTAATGTGTAGGGCACTGGGGGAGGGGCACACTGAGCATTAGGGGGGCAGCATTGGGGGTTTCGTCGCTCGTCCTGATATGGCTCGCTGTTACCAACGCGCACCTGACAGACCATGAAGGCCCAACATCTTGCAGCAGGGTCCAACCGATTTATGTGACCTATTTTGGCACAAAATTGGTTGCAGCATTGATCAGGCATGCACTTGGCGGCATCGGCTTTTATACTATTATTATACTCAAATCGGATTGGCCGACAAGTCACTGGATGTATGGCCTAACTTATTTTTTTTTAAGTAGACATTAACTTAGAGCTTCCTCTCTGCTCTAAGATAAGCAACAGCATAATAACCTTTAAAGAAAAAACATTTCTTTATTACAGCTGATATAAATCTGCTGTTTTTACTTCCTGCTTTTATGGAAGCAGACATAATGTTAACAGCCTGTGCTTTCTAATGAGGTTATTTGCCATCTGCCGTGGCAGTCAGGTGACAGGGAAGAGATCAAATTACTTGTGATTAGACACAAATGATGGGGAATTAAACAGACTACATTTCTCTGTTTTCCTTCTGTCCTGTGCAAGATTTAGGTAAAAGATTTAGGTGGTTTGTAAAAGCATTTAAAAGCAGTTTAAGAACGACAAATACATTTTGATGTAGCTTACCTCAATGACGAAAAATCTTTTTATTGACAAAAGATTTTTATTAGTAGTAGCATAGGCAACACTATTTGCGGATCTCAGCCCGCTTTCTCAGGCCAATAACCGTGCCAAACTAAATGATAGGTTTAGCGAGAGGCTCCCTTTGCTAAAACCTATCGTTTAGTTTGGCACTGTTATTGGCCTGAGAAAGCGGGCTGAGATCCGCAATCTCCTGTGCTTATGGAAAGGCCATTATGGAAGCTAGTTGATAAAAGGTTGTGCTTCAGCTTTAAGGGTCCTATCAGAAGCTCTTGTGTGTACCATGAGCAATAATCCTCTTTTTGTAGCCCCCACCCCCAGCATTGCTACTGAATGTGGCATAAAGCCAGCCGTGCCTTATGTGAAGGATCTCACCCTTTGGTCAGGATCACACAGAGAATTGGTAGCTGTTGAATTTGGGTTAACATACTTCAAATGGCTAAGAAAAGCGTGCAGTAAATCTTAATCTGCTTTTAGTTGAGTTTAGTGATGGGAATTGTTTGCATTAGGAGGCAAATCCTTCATGGTCCCTGCTCGTGTGTAAGTATTGCAGATGTGACCTGTATTTTCCATTAGAGAAGCAAAGTTGTAAATTATGCACCATGGATACAGATGATTACCTATGTCACGACTGATTAAAGTTCTGTCTCTTCCTCTGTTTTTATAACTCACCCTGACTTTCCATGTCCTAAGGCCAGTAATCAAGTTTTGAGAAGCTTTTTGCTGAGGGCAGACCTTGCCTATTTTACTATTGACTAGGTTTTATGTCACGTCTTCCATAACTAAATTACCTGTCAAGAATATTTAGAGTCCAACTCACATAAACCTGAGGATCATTCTAGATTAAGAAGTCTACAGATGGAACTTTGTGATTCCTTTCTGGAGTATGTATGTAAAATGTAACCCTTGACTGGCCAGGACATCCTGTCATGACACTTTTTTAATACCAAGTGTTTATGTACAGCTGCAATTGCAGCGAGTAACTTATATTTTGTCAGCCCCCTAACTGCAAAGGGAGCATCAACGACATTTAAATAATTGTGTTGATTAGGATTGTGCAAATTCTGCATGACCATTTATGCAGGTGGAAAAATGGACCAATGGATTCCTGTCAATGTAGAATTTGGTGCATTTGCATAATTCTAAATCCATTCAGAATTATTTGCATCTCATTTACCATCTCTTACTATTCCTTCAACGTGTTTTCAACGTGTAACAGCAACATTATTCATGGAACACATTTATATATATATATATATATATATATATATATATATCTTACAATGATTTCCGTAAACTGGTACCATGGATGTCACTGAGGCAAAAACCTTGACCCTTTTTGTTTTTAAATTAAGAAATTACCTGGATTGTATGTTCTGTAGTGAATTTCAAAGTCTGTAATTGCCTGTTGTAGTGCATATAAAAGTGGGAAAGAAGGCTATTGCAAGTGTAAAGTGATTCTAAATGCTTCTAAACAAATCTTCCACTGGCTATAAGACGTTTAAGTACAAACTGTTGAAAGGTAAGTTACTTGCCATTTTATTTTTGTGGTAAATGGTCTAAGCTGCACACTAGACTGAAAAGAGGTAAGTATGCAGAATGCCATCTACTCATACAGATATCACCTGACTGGTTCTCTTTAGTAATAGGACTGTGTCTTCTACGTGCTCCATATTCATCAGTATTACAAGATATGTAACATGGTTCCTGTCTTGCTTTATTCTTTATGTTCTCAGGCTATTCCAATGAAAGCAGTGGATAACGTTATGGACGACAATATTACAGGTGATTACCATTTTGCAATGAATGGGAAATCCTTTGCAGTCATACTGGAGCACTTTCAAGACTTGCTTCCAAAGGTACAGAATAACATATTTTAAGTGATTGGAGACGACTGCATTCTGTGTGAACACGTCCTCAGTGTGTTCTCTCCTTCCAGCTTGTGTTACACGGTACAGTGTTTGCCAGGATGGCACCTGATCAGAAGACACAGCTGGTAGAGGAGCTGCAGAATGTTGAGTAAGTAGAACTTTTTATCCATAATTATAATTATTTTAGACCACTGCATTCTCACTGAATAGCTGATATGAAATGTCTGTTCTGCAAGTGCAGGGGAACAGTACAAGTATGACGTAGTCCCCACAGGGCAGGGAGACTGCATACTGTGTAGCATTACCACCTTTCCAGTCCTGACTGCTGTCACTAACCTAGATGAAAGGGAAACATCGCACACCACTCTCCCATTCCTACCAGGTACAGGACCGAGCACAACCAGGCCAGACAGCAATATCTGGCCTCTCCCATACCAATAAATACGGATTGTTCTCTCCAAAGATGTGGAGCGCCTCCCACCATCCCATGTGCAAATTGGCCAGGGATTGGGAGAACTTTGCTCCCATCGAAGTTCCACATCTTTGGAGATAAAACCTGCCAATAAACATAAAGTAGCTATGCGTCAAAAGAAAATCAACCGCCCCCGGTAAGGAAGGATCTCAGCGGGGAAGGAAATGATGAATGTCGGTCCAAATGATAATTCAAAGCTTCAAGGGCCTTGTCATGGGGGATAGATGAATATAACGAGAGCTTCTTTTTTTTTTTTTTTCTTCTATGACTAAGGAGCAAGCTCCGATACGCGTGATATATATATACTTATTGTCTAGTATTAATGATTCTTAAATAAAAATTGGACTTTTGTCCATCCAGTTGAGCAGACCTTCTCCTCATTCCATTTGCTGTCACTAACACTGCTCTGCTGAGACCCACCAAGTCCCCCTTAGTCGGATGGGAATCGAACTATGAATTCTCCTACCAAGCCTCCTCCACCTGACCTCTTCCTCGTCTTGGTATCGGCACAAAGGCCACGCAATGATCAGAGCAGACTGCCTTCACTTCTGAACCCGGAAGTCCAAACAAATCCTGAGGCTCAGTAGAGCTTAGATGGCAGCAGCTTACACTGCTCAGATGGAAAGGTGATCACCATTTTATAATACAATACAATAACATTTGTAAAGCGCTTTTCTCCCACAGGACTCAAAGCGCATAATAAAACGCTGCCATGCCTATCAGACTTGTCTGGTAAATCTGCTTTAAAACAATCCTGTAAAAGCCTCTCCAGAGCTTTAATGAAAAGGTACCCATACAATACATCGATTTCCTTATGATTTACAGCAGATTCGATCACTGTGATCAAATCTGCTGTGAAATCGTTAACGAAAATGTTGACCAATCAACCAACTTTCATCCGAAATCGAGCGATTCAGTTGATTTATCCATGGGGAAAATTTTGCTCGATCGCCAGTGGGTTGTGAGCGCGTCGTTAGTGGCGTTCGATTCGGCGGCAACCGACTCAGCAATATCACCTGTCCACCGCTGCGAGTTCCCGGGTCTGTGCTGTCCCATTCTCCGGCTGGCCTTCTTCTCCATCTCCTCTTCACTTTCTTTCCCGTCCTGTGAGCAAGGAAAGTACAAGCAGTAGAGCGTCCTCTACTGTTTAACTTTCAGCTTGTCACAGGACAGGTAGTGAAGATGGAGAAGAAGGCCAGCCGGAAAAAGAGACAGTACGGACCCGGGGACTCGCACCGGCAGACAGGTAATAGCATTGCTGCTGGCTGGGGGAGGCGAGGCAGGCAGAGGCATCTCCACAGGTTATGAATCTGTGTGCAGTGTATGGGCAGCCAAAAGATCCCTCTATGATCAGATTCGATCAGAGAGGGATCTATCTGTTGGTCGATCTGGTTGCAATCGACCAGTTTAAGGCAGCCTTAAGGTGTGTGTGGAATTTTCTATTCAGAGAGATGTAGGCACCCAGGTTTTCAGGTAGATAAGATAACTGCAAAAATGAACAACCAGTCAGCTTAATTTTAGACAAGACAAGACAAATAACATTTATATTGCGCTTTCTTCCTTGCGGACTCAAAGCGCCATTTAAAATATAAATTTTAGTTTACTGAAATCAGATACGTTAAAGCGGGATTGTCACCATAAAAATCAAATTTCAACAGCAACCGGTCTGAGAATATTAAGTGATAAAGATGCTAATCCTGCATTCAAAACTTTTTTTCTGCTTTTATGGTTAGGAGTTATCACATACCTTAGGAGCACTGGCCCTTTAAATGCCATTGCCAAGCCGTTGCATGCTGGGAGTCTTTTTATCTATAATATATTCCTCCTCTTCCTTTTATTCCCCCTTCCTTCTAATGACATATGACAGTGCACTTCCTAGGTTAGACCTCAATGGGAGTATCTGAAGAGTGAAGACTCTGGGAGGAGGGCGGGTAACGATTAAACAACTGGCAAGAGGAGAAAAAACGAGGGAGGGAGGAAATGTCAGGAGGTCAAAGGTAACCAAGATGGAAACTGTCTAGAATAGGTTTCTCTGCTTGTCCTTTATAAAATTCACAGGAATCATAATGTGGACAGTGCAATACACCTGTTATGTAAGTAGAAATAGTATTTATCTACTTATATATGTGTTTTTTATTTCTAGGTTTGCATGGGTGTTACTTTTTCTTTAAAGTGGACCCAAATTAAAAATACAAGATTTCAGAAATAAAATCTATTTTCTAAATTATAATAATAAATAGCAGCCTTTTTTCAGCTGCATGATGACAAATATAAAATATTTTACATTTATTGGAGGAACCCCCTCCCTTCCTTTCATATTGCCGGGACAAAATCTGGCAAATTGCTGGAGTAGATGGTGTCTGGCAATGGAGGAATTGCTAATGGCTGCCACCTGTATAACTCTAGTTATGAAAAGAGAAGGGTGAAAAGCATGCACTGAAATGCTCATAGGCTTGAAGGAGTGTTTATTTATCTTTGTATGTGTCAGAGTGGTGCAACTAAATATTTTGAATTTAAAAAAATGTTTGGTTTGAGTCCGCTTTAAGTGAATGGCCTTTGTGACTAGTTGTTACTGTAGTTGTCTTACTGACTAATAAATAAATAAATAAATACTGACTAATCCCTTCTGTTCAGGCAGGGTACAAGCCAACTTGCCTTTATACTATATAGCACAGATATGGTTCTTTGCAACATTACCTTACAAACACGGATCAAATACACAAATCTCATGCCGGTGGTGCCTGGAAATCTGATGAATTCCATGAAGGCAACTCAAATGTTATGATTGATCAATCAGTTAAAAGCATAATTGAGAGCACTGAAAAATCCTGATCAAGTTGAACTGTGGAATGATTTTGTATCGATTATTTATTTTTTTTGTTGTACCAATTCTATTATTATAAACGAATCAGTCAAAGATCAGTGCCGCCAAAAGCATGTCCTACCGACAATGCGACCAGTTTCGAGATGAAATTGTTTGCATAAGTCGATCGTACATTCTGCAAGATGTTGGGCTGACTTGCTCGATTGGGTGCGTGGTGGTAGCAGCGTGCAATTTTGGGACGATCCACGAACGCAACAAAACCCACCGGCCTGCGGTGCATGGGCAACCAACAGATCTCTCTAATCAGATTCGATTAGAGAGAGATTTGTCTCTAGGCCAAATCTGCCCAGTATCGCAAGATGCATGGCTACCTTCTGGAGAGTTGGAGAGTTAATCTGATCCTGATGGACTGGAGTCTTTAATGAATAGGTGGCAGAGATTTGCAAATCTTACTTGTGACATATCTGATTGTTAGGTTTGCTAAAGAAAAAGAAAAATCTGTGAAATGGCAGTTTTGCATTTAAAATCGCATTCTGCACCCAATGTGCAGTCTTTGTATGATCAATCCAGGACTAACCAGATCTTTTACAAATATTCTACATTGCATCTGTGACTGTAGTTGCATGACTGGCATTCACCCACTCCATATGCAGAGTGCGCGTTGGAGCATGTTGGCTAGATGCAGAGCAGACATAGTGCTGATGAATTCATAGCTACCTCTTCTGGCTCCAACTGGCATCTTTGCTTCTCCCCAGCATCTTATGAATTGGATGAGAGAACTCTAAGCTCACGGTCATGTGACTGCAGTGAGTCTGGAGCTGCTGGGGATACTGGAAAATGCAAGCTGGGGCTAGAGAGGTAGCTATGCATTTATCAGCACAACCCAACATGCACTTTGCATAGGGGGGCCCCCCAGTGGCATACGCTTGTTTTACTTCCTTCTAATTGGTCACCAGAAAGATGTACCACTGTGCAGCTAGATCCTCTAGTTATTGGTTCTAGATTGTTAGGAGAGTGTAAAGTCATCATTGTGACCTTGCTGCAGCAACTGGGAATTTTGTTGTGGGTAGTGTTGACACCAAGTTGCCAACTGCGTAAGAAGCTTTTTTTTTTTTTTTTTTTTCCTTTTTTACTTCTGTTGCAAACATTGTTGATGGTGGAATATGAGGTCACCTATAGTTCAAGCCAGATATTTCCTGTGTTACTAGTAGCCACTTCTCTCTTCATTATTATGAAATATAACTACTTCTCATTTTGTATTTACAGCTACTACGTTGGTATGTGTGGTGATGGCGCAAATGACTGTGGAGTAAGTACATGATGATCTATGCAGCCTATTTACACTTTCAGCCACGTGATGTGCTCTGCTGCTTTCCTGAGGCCTGAGTCCAATATGTCTCTTGTGATAGGAACATATCCGAGTTATGTCTAAAGACTAAAATCTAATGCATTTGTGATTTGCTCCTCCCCTTAGGGATACAACAATGCAACTTTTGTTTTGTCATAACAGGAATACATGGTAACCTTTTCATGGGGTTTTTCATAAAAAAAAAAATTAAAAACTTACATAATAGAACCTAACTGTTCCTGCGTCATCCACTTTCCCTGTCTGTCCGACCGTTGCTTTTTTGTACTGCGCATGTGCGCAGTACAGACAGCCGTTGGGATGTGAGGTAGGGAGCAGGGTGGCCGGGTGCGCATGCGCGGTGGGCAGGCAGGTGCGCTAGGCTTTTGCACGCGGCGGGCAGGTGCGCGTGTGCCCAATGACTGGCGGTGGCGTGGTTGTATCTCAACCTAGAGCCCGTTTTTAAATGGGCTTTGGTAGAATAGTACAATCATAAAAGCATTGCCTGACGTGTGTTCAATTGCCCAAAACACCATTTCATTGGAGGCACAATTCACATTTCTTCTAAGCATATGCCATTTAGAGCGATTGTGCTGTAGACCGCACACTACTGTCCAGACTAGGTGTGAATAAGTTTCCTGCGTGAAACGGCCATCACATATGGTCCCTTGTGCCACTGCACCCACACTTGGTAACCCCTATATCCTTACATTGTCTGCTACATATCCAACAGAGCCCTCTTCCAGCGGTGACGGTGGCTATTGTCAAAGCAATTCTACCATGCTTTGGAACACCAATAAAGCCCTCAATGAACGACCAGATAGTGCATGTCTTTCCTGTTTGAATACATATTTATAAGATAGTGGCTGAATAGTGTACTGGGTAAGGGCTCTGCCCCGACACAGGAGACCAGGATTTGTATCTTGGCTCTTCCTGTTTAGTAAGCCAGCACCTATTCAGTAGGAGACCTTGGGCAAGAGTCCCCAACACTGTTATTGCCAAAAAAGCGCGTCCTAGTGGCTGCAGCTCTGAGACTTTGAGTCCGTCAGTAGAAAAGCGCAATATAAATGTTTTGTGTTTTTTTTGTGTGCGTTTTTTTTATTTTAACTGCTTATCAATTTAGATCATGGATTCTACATCCTAATTAATGCTGCTGTAGGTTTTAGGACAAAGACTCTATGTCCCCCATTAAAAATCACATGTGCATGATTGTGCACAGTCCTCTGTTAAAAGAATGCTGCTAGCAAATGGCAACAATTATTCAATAAAATTTAGCAAAAAAGTTATACAAGTTAAAAAAAAAATGAGTGAGGTCTCTATCTATCTATATTTATCCACAGTAAAGGTTTAACCCCAGCCTAGCCTATTTACACCTTGTTAACCCTCTTTATACACTTGAAATCGATCGCTAGGGTGACAGTGTGGGGCCTCACTGCTCTGTAGAGGCATTGCTCTGAGGTTGCCTAGTGATGCTTCTGTACATCATTAGGGCCCGTGAACTGTTGCCCTAGCAAACGCATCTGATTGATGCAGACGCGCAGACTGGGGATAACTGTGCACCACAGCTACTAATAAAATAGGCACATGTAATTATGAGTTAACCGGGAAGGGACAAAGAATGTATTTTTGTGTTTATAACTGTGGGACGTGAAAATTAGGCAGGGTGAAAAATGAAAATATGTGCATTTTCTGTTTTTACACCAAATTTTTCCCTGTAGCATGACTATAAAATAAGTTTTGTGAAAAAATATTAGATGCCTAATGGAAAACAAAACAAAACAAAATATATATCAATAATATGGTATAGGTAATTTAAAAAGTTACTGCTGCATCAAAGCGGCACCAATTTGAGTGTCAAGTGTCAAAAATGTCAGGAACCTTAAAGAGAACCTGAACTGAAAATAAAAAGTCAAAATAACCATACACAGGTCATACTTACTGTCACAGGGCCCCTAGTGGCCGGATCGCACAATGCCTTCCAATCGGTTTCTGCACACAGACCATGCAATCTGTGGTCGCAATCTGTGCGCAGAAACCGCTGGGAATTTGGCAGCAGGCCGACTAGAAGGGTGCCTGTGAGTTACTGTAAATACAAATTACACACTATTTCAGGGTATAACTGCCACCGCCTCTGTTACCATGGGACAGAGGAACCCACTAACTGACTCTAGACCTGCAAATAGAAAACGGTTAAACACACTCTATTTTATCTAGCCATCAACAACAGTAGCGACTCTGTAGAAGCCCTGGTTCAGTTTGTGCGGCTGAATAATAGGGTAGCTGAACAAATAAGGGACGTTAGCGTTGTTTATTAAAAATGCAATATAAATAATATATACAGAAAATCGTTAAAATGAACAATTATAGAGACAAATAGCACAGTATAAAAAATAAAAAGGGAAGAAAATACGGATACTATGGCCTCAATTCACGGAGCATTATCAAACGTTTATCAAACACTTTATCAAATGTTTGATAATTTACCTCATGGGTAAAATCTAATTTTAAATTCACTAAGGTGTTCTATATTTATCGAATGTTTTACCGATAAAACGTTCAACAAATATATAACACCTTAGTGAATTCAAAATGAGATTTTACCCATGAGGAAAATTATCAAACGTTTGATAAAGTGTTTGATAAACGTTTGATAATGCTCCGTGAATTGAGGCCTTAGTTTGTGGAAATGTCCTTTCTGGGAAAACGCGTAAAGTTCCTTTGTTCAAGAGCAAAGTTCAGACAAGATGGCCGCCACTGTTCCTCAAAGCGGCAGCATGCTCCCAAGAGGATGGAATTTGGAAGAATGAGGTCTGCCTGCTGGCAATGTGCTTTTGATGAAGCTGGTTCAGGGGTGTGGCAATGCCTGCCCCCTCTGAATTACAAACCAATAACAGTTCAAGTCCTTGGAGAGAAATTTAGGTTTTAACTTATAAAACGCTGTAACTCAAAACTGATAAATGCCACATTTGCACTAACCGATTAATATTCCTCAGATTATGACAATTCCTATGACATCAGACTTGATTAGGGCAGAGGATTCAGTTCCTGAGGAGTTTAATAACTGGTTGTAGAGTACCCCTGGCCCCCCAAGGCTAGTCTCGAAAGATTCAGCAAGACGCCACAAACCCAATGATACAACTCTCATAATTATCCTACATACTATATTCCGTAAAGATGCAAAAAATCATATACAGGATGTTCTCAAAAAATTAAGATACTGTGATAAAGTTCATTATTTTCTGTAATGTACTGAAACATTAGACTTTCATATATTTTAGATTCAAATACACACAACTGAAGTAGTTCAAGCCTTTTATTGTTTTAATATTGATGATTTTGGCATACAGCTCATGAAAACCAAAAATTCCTGTCTCAAAAAATTAGCATATTTCATCCGACCAATAAAAGAAAAGTATTTTTAAAACAAAAAAAAGTCAACCTTCAAATAATTTTGTTCAGTTATGCACTCAATACTTGGTCGGGAATCCTTTTGCAGAAATGACTGCTTCAATGGGGCATGGCATGGAGGCAATCAGCCTGTGGCACTGCTCAGGTGTTATGGAGGCGCAGGATGCCGCGGCCTTTCATTGTATGCCATTGTAGTAGGCTTTCATTGTATGCCATTTTTTTCCCTCAAACAATTTTGTTTTCTATGAATTTTAATGGGAAACAAAGAAAAAATAGAAAAAACGTGTATTTTTCAGTTTTACCAATTCCAGTTTAAAAATGAAAAGTGCTACTGTAGATAAAAAACACACATTTTTTTTTGGCTATTCTTACCGCTTATCACAAAACTTAGATTATGTTCCGGTCACAATTTATGGTGAAGATATTTGATTCTGAAATAATGCTAGAGTGTGTTTTTCACTATGAAATGAGAAAATACAAGTATTTTTAATAGTAAACATCAATCTCATTACCTCAGCAAACTTATATTCCCATTCACCAATTAGTCCTGCATCAGATAGTGCCAGAAATGTGCACAGGAGCAAGCCCAATCCTGCACAGCACTGCTTCAATACAGGTCAGTAGATCTACTGACCTGTGGCTTAAGCCCCATCTACACGATACGATTCTTTATACGATTCGATTACGATTCTATTTACGATCTGATTAAATCCAACATGTCCGATCAGGATTCGATTCGATTCAATTCGATTTGCCATTGCAAAACAATGGCAAATCAAATTGAATCGAATCGAATCCTGATCGGACATGTTGGATTTAATCGGATCGTAAATAGAATCGTAATCGAATCGTATAAAGAATCGTATCGTGTAGATGGGGCTTTAGATGAAGTCCCAGAGGACGTATATCTACTGACCTGTGGACGAAGTGGTTAACAGTGAGCCCAGCAAAGGCCCAGCCCAGGCCCAGCAAAGGGAGCTTCCCTCACAGCTTGAGGCCAGACGGCCTGACTCCGTCAGCAGCAGAGAGAAAATAAATGCTGTACAGGATCTTCTCAAAAAATTAGCATACTGTGATAAAGTTCATTATTTTCTGTAATGTACTGATAAACATTAGACTTTCATATATTTTAGATTCAAATACACACAACTGAAGTAGTTCAAGCCTTTTATTGTTTTAATATTGATGATTTTGGCATACAGCTCATGAAAACCAAAAATTCCTGTCTCAAAAAATTAGCATATTTCATCCGACCAATAAAAGAAAAGTATTTTTAAAACAAAAAAAAGTCAACCTTCAAATAATTTTGTTCAGTTATGCACTCAATACTTGGCCGGGAATCCTTTTGCAGAAATTACTGCTTCAATGTGGCATGGCATGGAGGCAATCAGCCTGTGACACTGCTCAGGTGTTATGGAGGCGCAGGATGCTGCGGCCTTTCATTGTATGCCATTGTAGTAGGCTTTCATTGTATGCCATTTTTTTCCCTCAAACAATTTTGTTTCCTATGAATTTTAATGGGAAACAAAGAAAAAATAGAAAAAACGTGTATTTTTCAGTTTTACCAATTCCAGTTTAAAAATGAAAAGTGCTACTGTAGATAAAAAACACAAATTTTGTTTGGCTATTCTTACCGCTTACTATTGAAAAAGCCTACTATTGAAAAAAACAATATATATTTCATTTCTGTGTCATAAGTAGGGATAAAGTTATTTCTGATTAAATAGGGACATAGCTAAACTGTCAAAACTGCTCTGGTCAATAAGTTGAAAACAAGGTCTGGATGCGAGGTGGTTAAACTGTAATATCACCCACTTGAGCCATAGGGAAACATTGACATTACCTTGCACATTCAGTTGTAACTGACAGCTGCTGATTTATAACTGACAGCAACTGGTATATTTCAGTTCTGACAAAATATTGTCAGAACTGGAAGGGATCACTGTAAAGCTGGCCACTAACGGTCCAATTTCTAGCGAAAAATCGTTCGAGCGATCAGAAATTCTGATCGGACGAAAAATCGTTCACTACACCATCAACCAACCAATCTTTGCTTCCTATCTATCACGACCACCAAGAAAATCCAAATTTTCGTTCATAGAAAATTCATTCGGGCGACATTTTTTTCACTCGTTCATAATCGATTGTGTCCACCAATGGAGATTATTTACAACCAATCCGATCAGAATTTCTGATCGCTCAAACGATTTTTCGCTAGAAATTGGACCGTTAGTGGCCAGCTTAAGAAAAAAATGGTGAGCTTTTGAGAGGAACTGACAGTGAGGTTAGTATGTAATATTCATTTGCAGCTACATCATGTGTTTATTTTAAATAATTTTCCTCGCTTCAGGTTCCCTTTAAGGTGTGAAAACCGTGCAATGTGAACCAGTCAAGGTTTTCTAGCTAACTTTGAAATAGATTTGTTTTTCATATTAGAACTGAAGTACAGAATCCGATTCTAAAATGTTTTTGCATATCCGCTTCCACAAAAAGATAAACTTCCACCACAAGGGTCCCCAGCCTTGTATGAAGTACAACCAGATGAGCAGGAAACCAACTGATGTAGGCGGTAGAAACTGCAGCAGCTTGGCTTTTATGTTCAGGTTAGGATTCCATAGCAATTGCACCAAAGGAGAACATGACTACAAGGCCACAGCTGTTATTTTTGTGTGAAAAACACACACTCAGGAGCCCACAGCATTTATTTGGGTAAAATTGCCAATATTTACATAACTTGAGTGCAGGGTTAAAATTACACGAACACTAAAACTATGAAAACCTTTAGGGCTCATTTACATACAGCACCCCCGGGAGTGACGCACAACGCAGAACCATGCAGCTCTGTGTTGCAATGGACACAAGTCCTTAAGTGTCCTTTTCTTATTAGAAGGGACGCTGAATGGTTATCCCTTTTTCTTTAGCTCTAGCATTTCAAATACTTTCTGCCAAAAAAGGTTGTTAGTTGTGCCTCAGCCTACGACAATCAGTACATTACATCTGGAATGGAGTAAGAGTATGTATTTTGTATGTACATGTAGAGATCACTTGCATTTATTTCTTCAATCACCAACACAGAATCCTCTCTTTACAGGCACTGAAGAGAGCCCATGGTGGGATATCACTTTCAGAGTTAGAAGCATCTGTAGCATCACCTTTTACCTCTCGAACGGCCAGCATCAAATGTGTGCCAAATCTCATACGGTATGTCAGAATTTATGAATTCATGTAAAAAAAATACAGTAAATAGTATTGATCTAGGGGTATTCCATTGCTATTCATTCTTTAAACGCACACATGCTACATCTCATCCTTCCCCCTGAAACCCTGGTCCCATATGCACTATACAAACCTGCATTCCCATTATGCATCCATATCTTGGCTCCCATTAATGGTCTGCATGTTGCTATGCCAAAGTATTTATTACTGAGTCAACCTCATAGGTAATGTGCTGAAATCCAATAGTTCCCCATTAATTTTGTTCTTTAAAAAGCTAAAGGTGGCACCATCATTGATGCTATGTTCCTTTTGGTTACAGAGAAGGGCGCGCAGCACTTATCACCTCCTTCTGTGTGTTCAAATTCATGGCTCTGTACAGTATTATCCAGTATTTCACCGTCACCCTTCTATATTCTGTAAGTATTGCCTTTAATATGTTTGCTTGGTAGTCTTTCATATTAATTAGCTTTCTTACAATCTGTTCTTAAAGCAAATGTGAAGTGAGATTAAAATAAAAATTCATATACTTACCTGTGGAGAGGGAAGGTTCTGGATCTAATAGTCTCTCTCATGGTCCTCTTGTTCTAGAGCTGTCGCCCCCATTCTAATCTACCACCACAGGAGGCTTCAGAAGGTTTGGGAGCGCGAGTGCTCCTGAAGATGGGCGGCTCCATACTGCTCATGCACAAGTGCATTTCAGAGCGTACACGCATGCGCGGTACGAAGCAACCCATCTTTGGGAGCCCTCAAGCTCATAAGGCCTTCAGAGAATATTCAGAGCTGTATTTGGCCAATTGTTCGAAAGGCTCCTGTGGGGATGGCACAGCTGGAACGAGGGGACCGTGAGAGGAATGGGAAGGCTCTATGCCCAGTGCCTTCCCTCTCCATAGGTTAGTAACTTTCTTTATTTTATTTCATTTCACATTAACGTTAAAGTACTACATATCTCAGGGTGAAAAGACTACTTCTTCAACAATTGTAGTGATGTATATAATGTAACTTTTACGTGCACTACATCTTAGCAGAGCTGCTCAGTTCAAATGTTCATTCTCATCTTATTTACAAGTGTTTTAAGACTGAGTCACAGCTGTCAGTTCTCAGAGCACAGCTGCTGAATAGGTTGGTAGCTAAGCTGAGAGAGAGGAAGAGGTATAGAAATGTAAAGGAATGAGTGGAGATATAAAGGAGGGAGGATAAAGTCTGCGCTTTCAATTTTTCTGAATGAGCGGTCAGGAAACCGGATTCCACTGCCCACCAGTGCGTCGCCAGCCCCTCTGAAATATCCCTGATCACGGCTGTGGTCACATGTTTTTACCCATGTGCAGGTATGCTCTCGCACCTCTCTCAAACCCGCTTATGTAGCCGAGACTTTTCTGCACTTTTACAGCTCATGAAGACTTAAACTGCACAAGCTCAGAAAGCTCCGGCGACAGGAGCACAATTGACAGGCACGGGATTTTTCCGAGAGGCAAGCGATGAACTGGAGGGCAGCAGAACTGCAGGGAGGAAACACATAGACTTCTAGGGGCTGGAAGGCAAATAAAGCCTTAACTGTTCCCTTTCAGCTCGAATGGCAGTTAAGAATTTATACAGCAGAGCTTCATACACATCCTTTTTGAAAAAGTAAATGCGGTTTTAATTTTGTGATCTCTCCAATACAAAAATAAATTGTCTGAAATTCGTAGTAGTTCCCTTTAAAAGCTGATCTTGAATTTAGAATTTTTTAATAAAGGCATTTGATGTCTTTCTGCTTCACTTGTCAGATGTGCAGTTTTTATGTAATTATCCTAAGAAATCTGTAAATAATGCATTTTAGAGATAAAAAGCCAGTTCAGAATTTCATATCTCCCGCAAAGGGGAAACCATCACAGAAGGGCCACAAGGCAGTAGACATGAGAGATGCCAAATTAATTGGTGCTGTTTTGCCATAGCACAGGGGCACAACTAGACTGATTGGGAACCCCTTGCAAAAAAGAAAGAATGGAGCCCAGTCCATACTCGCCAGATTTCACCCCCCACCCAAGTGCAGCCAATGTGTGAAAAAAAAAAGTCTTCAAGAGGGATTGTCGGCCACAAAAAAAAAATCCATTTAGCCACAGCCATTGCCGTGGAGAAAGCTTGTCATCCCCTCTCCTACCTTCCTGCTCCTCACTAATTGGCTAATGGCGTGTACACATACCATAGCGCCGCAAACGACTAGTCCGTCAGACTCTCCCGGAGTTAAGGTCTGTACCTGCAGGTGGGGAGAGGGAGGAGCTGGCCCCTGGACTACGCCTATGCCTTAGATGTCTTTCTGAGGAAGCAGATAAAGTCCCACCTTCAAATTCACCACTTGTACTACAAGCAATGATTTCTCATTCACAGGACTGACTCTAGAACTTGCAGTCTTTTGTCATACATATTGAAAACAGATTCTGTCAAGATAAAACTTTAAAATAGATCTTTAATTAAAAAAGTTGTATTAGTGTAGAGGTGTCTAGTCGCAGTGTTGGTCTTTGTAAAACGAGTTTTTCTTTTAAATTGAAATATTGCAAAATGTTAGCACTGTATACTTGCTGCAACAGAACTTAAAGAATTGCTTCCCTGTTTGTTTTTTTGGTCTCTTAGATCCTCAGTAATTTGGGAGACTTTCAGTTTCTCTTCATTGACCTGGCAATTATATTGGTTGTGGTGTTTACAAGTAAGTCTTGATTGTGTATTAATATTCTCCTAGTCTTCTGTTCTGAAGGGGTCTAGTGATAAGCATTCAAATCGATTAGAATCCTAAGCAGGAAGTGTTTTTTTATTGGTCAGTGGGTAAACAGGAAAAACCTGCTGGAAAATTGGACTGTTCTGCCTGGGTTCCTGGTTTTAGTGTTACGACAGAGTAAAGTAAGCTTGGCAAAGAGGAATTTTTATTTTTTTCTGAAGTTTAAACAAACTAAAGCTGGCAATATCTACTCCAGTGCCACCTCCCCTTCGAGCTGCAGTCGCAGCTTCTTAAAGGACATATGAGGTAAAAAAGAGCAGCAATCGTTATTTACCTGGGGCTTCTTCCAGCCACTAGATGTCTTCTGAGTCCCTCGCCACAGCTTCGGTGCTCCCCACTGGTAGCCTGTGAGACTTGTTGGCGCTTCTGCAACTGCGCGGCCGCGAGCAAGTGCACCCACTTAATCGGGCGTGTACTGCTCCTGCACAGGTGCAGTAGATGCCCAATGATGTAGGCACACCTGCGCAATTGCAGATCCGCCAACAAGTCAGCGAGCTTCACGGATGGGGAGCACCGGAGCAGCTGCAAGGGACTCTGAAGACATCTAGGAGCTTGAAGAAGCCCCAGGTAAGTAATAATTGCTGCTCTTCTTTTTCACCTCGTATGTCTTTAAGGACCAGACATATCGAGTCTTTACTTCAATAAACCTTGGCCACCGGTGACAAAAGATGAAGCCCATGGTGGGCTAGAATTTCAAGAGAGCCCTGGCACTGCTGGATGTCCTCGCGGGTCCCTTCCCCCAACCACCCCCTGTTTATTGAAATGAAGACAATCTTACACGTTTTAGTTATGCAAGAGTCAGCTGGTGCCATAGTTAGCAACCTATCTGCTCACCTGTTAATCATTATGCATATGAAAATCCACTCCCTTGGCAAAACCACTATGGTGGTTTTGCTCAAAGTATTACCAAATATCTGTGGCTACAGCAATGCAGGTGAGGGTGGCCATAGATCTTTAAAAACAATTTTGGTGTGTGTGTGTGTGTCTGTCTGTCTGTCTGTCTGTCTGTCTGTCTGTCTGTCTGTCTGTGTCTGCGTGCGTGCGGTATTTCAGACGTTTAGTGACTTATGGGCACCACAAAGGTGAGTTACTTACCCTAGCACCCGCTGGCTCTTGCATAACTACAACAGAGGTATTTTATCATATATATCAGTGGAAACATTAGAGAAAACACCTACCCAGCTCTGTTTCATTCTTAACTGCTCAGCTTGCTTCTTAACAGCTTTGATCAAATTCCCAACTGAGCATTCAGTCTGGCTTTGCTCAGGAATCATTATAGCGGAGTCTGTTCTGCATGATGTCTTTTCAAGCCTGAGCCTGCCCCCTTGTGGCTCTGCTAGAATGACTCGGCTATAAAAATTCCTGAGCAAAGCCAGACTGAATGCTCAGTTGGGAATTTGATCAAAGTCGGGGATTTTATCTAAGCTGATAAGAAGCAAGCTGAGCAGTTAATGAAACAGAGAGCAGGGTAGGTGTTTTCTCTGTTTCCACTGATATATATGGTAAAATACGTGAGGGTGATTCATCTCTGGTTCCCTTTTAAGGGCGCTTTCACACTTATTTTACAACCTTGGTCCTCCTGATCTGAAGTGTTTTTAAATTGTCTAACCGCTCTAAATTTATAATTTAGATACACTTTAACAAGTAGAATTATGGCCTGAGCAGAATTCTGCATCGGTCTGCAATGCAGGTAGTCGTGCGTTTTATATAAAATGCATGGCACCATTGTTGCTCTTTGTTGCAATGTTGACTCTATTCAGCTAGACCGAATAGGACATCACTGCATTGCATGCAGAAATGCATGCAGCAGTGCATGATCAGAATATACTAATGCACTGCACAGAAGTGTGTCCATCAGTCAGTGTTCCTATTGTCTGATGTCCCTGCATATTGCAGACTAACTGGCTGAAATCTGCAACAACACTGTGTACCCATGCCCTTTTCCCTGTCCATGAAATTACCCAGAAAATGTGCAAGAGTTAGAGGAAATACACATAGTAGGCATTTGAAGGTTAGATTGACTAGATTACACACCAAAATGTTTATATATAAAGCTTTTATTTTGTTGTATGGGAAGAATGGTATGTATGGCTCTTGCATGTGTCTGTTTTATTTAGAATTCACTTTATTATTTTTGTTCCCCTTGTGTTTTTAATAAAGCATTCAGAGTTCAGTTTCCAAATCCTGCCAGTGAGCTTTGTGCTAGCAGACACTGGTATAATGTCCTCGGTGCCTCAGGCATTCATCTGGCAGAGCTTCTCATTCATGTGTGCTGCTTCCTACAGCCTCAGACAAGCTGTAAAATGCTATTGTGCTTATCCGAGTATGTAATGACTACTTCTGTACTGCCACACATAGTAAGCAGCCCAGAGTATTGTGAGCGTCTCTTGATTGGACACAGTTGACAAACTGATCTGTTTCTTTTGGGGGTTGGCGGTAATGATATAGGAGGATTTCTAATGTTTCATACTTGTGACTTAATTTATCATTCTGAAAGCATAATTCCAGGTTTTAACGTGGGATAAAGACAGATTCAGCAGAGCTTTCATTTCCTTTGCAGTGAGTTTAAACCCAGCCTGGGAAGAGCTGGTGCCACAACGGCCTCCATCTGGTCTGATATCTGGGCCCCTTCTTTTTTCTGTCCTTTCCCAAATCCTGATTTGCCTGGCATTCCAGACCATGGCTTTCCTGCTCGTGAAGGAGGAGCCCTGGTACGAGGTCTGGACACCCAGCAGCAAGTAAGTGTCCTCTTTGTAGCGTTTTTGAGCTGTTAACAAATGCCAGAAATTGATTTTGTCCTGTTACAAACCTACCCGTTCTTCTCTTCCAGTGCATGCAATCTCTCCATGGATGGTTTTCATGAAAATTCCACTAAACATGATGAGCATAACATCAAAAACTATGAGAACACCACCCTGTGTTTTGTATCCAGCTTTCAGTATCTCATTGTGGCAATCGCTTTCTCAAAAGGAAAACCATTTCGTCAGCCCAGCTACAAAAACTGTATGCATTCTTTATGCGTCGTTGCTATCTTTTTCTTCTCTGTTCTATGTAAAATGTGTATTTTGCTATAGTCTCTTTATTCTTTTATCCGAGTTTAAAGTCCTCCCTTTGTATTCTTGGTATCCATATTACAGTTTCATATGATACCTGTAGTATGCAAAGAAAAAAAGCTGGCCGTTTATGGAGGTCAGACTTAAAAATGTGCTCAGATTTTACATAATGATTTGATACAGTCCAGTGTTTTTATTGTGTATTTATAAAGCACTGTGGTATTTGACAGTGCTATGTAGAGTATGTAATCCTGTCACTCACTCCTTCTCAGATCTCACAATCTATCCCTACCATAGTTATATATAGTTCATTGTCCCTATATTATAGTCTAAGGCTCAGTTCCTACCCATTCAGTAAGTTTTTATACACGTCTGCTCAGCAGGAAGTGGATCGTATTGCTAAAAGTTTTTTTTGTGTGTGTGTGTGTGTGTGTGTGTGTGTTGGTGTGTTGATGCAAATTAAATGCATGGGTGGTAGACTGGAGCAGACACTGAACCTCTCCACTTTGGTCCAAAAGGAGAGAAATTAATGGGGCTAATTTTGGGGGAGGGAGCAATTAACACACCAGTATGTTTTGGGGATGTAAGAGGAAACTGGGATGCCTAGAAGAAATCCATGTGGGACCCCAACTCTGCAAGACCAGATTGCTAGCCATATGCCACTTTGTCTTAACCCTTAAAAAGGCCTTAAGAAAAAAAGTATGTTAAACTGCACTGAAACTAATGTTAAAATGGCAGTTGACTGACCTGAAATAGGGAAAAAAGGTCGGTGTACGCTAAGGGCCCGTTTCCACTACTAAGTTATGCGAATGTAGCTACCTAGCCGCATCACATCAGTTCCGCATCTTTCAATGCGGAAGTGTATTGAAGGAGATGGGACGCGGCTGCAGGCGGACGCGGCCGTGCGACAATCTGCAGCATGCTGCAGATTCTCTGATCGCTCCGCACTGCTCCGCACAATATGCACGCAATGGAAACTCTTCCATTGCCGTGCATGTGTTTCAGGACACCTGCGGTGCGATGCGGCTATGTTAATAGAGCCAAATTAATCCATGCCATGCACTGATGAGGATCAAACAATCCGAAACAGTCTGTATGCATGTTGGATTATTATGGCTCTGTACAAATTAACAAGCTGACACATCATTGCATTCCAGCGGTTCTGGAGGTGTGTTTAGCTTCTAAGGGTACAATGGTTAATTTGCATATATTCAGCAGTGATGCACTGGGAGACATCTCGAGCTCACTCCAACCTGAATTATCGCAAATTCTTTCTGTTTTAAGAAAGCAAACTTTTGTTTTTCTTAACATCTTAGTAAGAGGGCTTTTAGGACCATTGTAGTCCCTTACACACTCCAATGAGTTCTGGGTCACCATGAGCTTGCTGGTTAGTCTGTACCTCTTGATATGAAGAATGGCATCCTGTGCACAGTAACTATATATGAACTGTAATACCTTTTTCATTCTCTCCTTCAGATTACTTTGTAGTCTCTGTGTTGGCACTCTATGCCTTAATCTTATTCTTCATGCTGTTCCCAGTAGAATCCATAGACAACTTCTTTGAGGTAAGTTGTTGAAGTGGTAATGAATGTAATATTGCTTTGTTTGTTTACTTGGTTATTATTTGATCTAATTATGAATAAATATCCTATTACCGGTAACTGATCTTTTCTTCTTTGTCATTATTCTTTGACATACAGCTGGTTTGCGTACCATTTCATTGGCGTCTTGTGATGGTGTTCATCATCATTGGAAATGCACTCACGTCCCTGGTGGTAGAGGTAAGACCCTAGAAATACACTTTAGGTAGCTTTAATGTAGAATGCGGTTCAGAAAAAAAGGTTGGTTACAGAACAATAGTTTAGATAGAATTTGCTTCAAAAGGAGTAGTGTATTGCCCTATGTTTCCTTCAGATTAGTTCAGACTTATAAAAGGCAAAATAGATGTCAGCTTAACAATATCTTTAAAACTAGCTGAGCATGGATGCACACAGGCCTAATGCTTCTGGAGCATGAAGAAAATGCTGCATTTTTTTTGCTGTGAGGCATGCTGCATATTGCTCAGCCAGCCAGAGTTTGGTGTGTTTTGCTGCGTGACACTCGCTGCCTTTATGCAATGTAGCACTGTTATAGTTATGGCTGTGTGCTCACTGCAGTTATGCATCACTGCTTGTTCAAGCATGGTCAAGTATTGGCATGGATTTGTCTTGTTTAAAATAACATAGAAATGTTCCCAAGCAATTAACACAGCCAGTTGTGATGCAGGACTTCAGTTGGGTTAAACTTACACAGCAAAATTTAGAGAGACTCCTTTCATATTCCACCACCGGATACACACAACACCTCCAAAACCCAGAACTGTTAGATCCACAAATGTGGGCGTGTCCTGAAACCACAGCAAGACCAATCCTATTTCTAAAATTAAAGTAACCTAAACTTTAAAATCCAACTACAGTACAAAGGTTTCTGTGTAGACCAGCCCATGGGTGTGCTTCATTAAGTTATGCATGCGTAAATCACTATTAAAGTACCCCAGTCAGGAAGCCCTACGCCAGCCACTTCCTGCCGCAATTTTCCACAGCTGCCTGCTGCGGTCTTCTTGGGCAGATGTGTATGTGCGCCATGCCATTGTAGTCTGAACAGGTGGACAGTACATGCCAAGCAAATGCCCCTTGCACAGATCTGAGCTGAACTGCTCCAGGTCACATGGCCATTTTTAAAACCAGTATTTTTACCAGGAGAAGTGTAATTTTTCTGGGGGAACGGTTTATTTGTATCGGTAGTTGGGCAGGGTAAAGCGATAGGATGAAGGAGGGGTGAGTAGTTATATTTCAAACATCCAGTCTGGTGCACTGTAAGCCACAGCATGTTACAATTGTAAATCGAGAACTCTTCAATCCATACTACAGATGGCCAATGAAATGTAAAGCATTCCAGTTTGCATACATATTACATGTAAATTGTATGCTGTTTGGAATTGGACCAATCAAAGTAATTTCCTGCCGAATTTGTTTTGAAAATTTACATACTGTATACAGGTTGCATGGAAGTCATAATTGTTTGGTTTTTGTTTTGTTTTTTTCATTGGCCATTTCTACTGCATACCTTTGTAATCTATCTGCACAGTGTCTGGCAGCCATTGCTGAACCTGCAGAAGATGGTAGTTTCCAGTTGTAATGCAGGTCATCTGGCTCTATTTTACATGACTCTCGCTTGGGGCCCACTCACTGCAACTTGCGAGTTACAATCAAAATTGTGGAGCAACGTTGGTAGTAATTTTTGCCGCATTTTTTATTTTAATGCTAGCGATTTATACTGCAATTGCAATTTACTTTTTTCTTGGATCTGGGTAGTAAAATCACTTAAAGGGACTCCGAGCAGTGCAGAAACTATGGAAAGATGCATATCATTTTAAAGCTCTCTTTCTCCTCTTTCCAATGATATATAAACCGCCGCCCTACGCCTTTTAGTTTTCGCTATTTTCGCGATTGAAATTGCCACGGCCGCGATTTCAATCGCGAAAATAGAGAACTAAAATGCGTAGGGCGACGATTTAGGTGTCGCCAGAAAGAGAGCTTTAAAATGATACCCATCTTTCCATAGTTACTTGTATTACACAGGACGACACTTTCCCCAGTGTCAGCAGCTCCATTCAGCAGAATGGAGCTGCTGACTTCAGGAAAAAGTCGCCCTGTGTAATACAATGTAACTATGGAAAGATGGATATCATTTTAAAGCTCTCTTTCTCCTCTTTCTGGCGACACCTAAATCGTCGCCCTACGCGACACCTAAATCGTCGCCTTTCAATCGCGAAAATAGCCAAAACTAAAAGGCGTAGGGTGGCGGTTTATATATCATTGGAAAGAGGAGAAAGAGAGCTTTAAAATGATATGCATCTTTCCATAGTTTCTGCACTGCTCGGAGTCCCTTTAAAAATCACTTTGTACGCGCAATTGAAAAGCGATTTTGCAGTGTTCCTATGCTTTGTATTGAAGCACAGTTGTTCCGGAAATGCTGCAAGACCTGTGATTGCAATGTGGTCAAATTGCAATCGCTCCTGTGGAATCACTTTCATTATTCTAGCACTTTTGGAATCGCCTGTGATTTCAAAGGCAGCTCCTGTGGGCCCTTGCCCTTATAGAGATTCAGTGGTCATCTTTTCACAGGCCTTACTGCTGCTTCAAGTGAGGCGCTAATAATGTTATAGCCAGTGGATCCACATTGGGCAGTCAGCAATAGCTACCTCCATATTTCTCACATAAAGTTGCGTCTGAGCCTTAACATGGAAATGACCGCTGTGTAGTATAGCTAGGGCACTCACTGCTAGGGGTACCAAAGCAATCATAGATCACATGGTCTAAGCCTTTATATTGCTCAGTAAAGAACTGGCTGGAAAAAATAAAAACACACCCACAGCTTTTTTGCCAATCTGATTATAAAAACAGAACTGGCTGAAAAATTTCCTTCTGACCATATTTGTTTCATTTGATTTAAGATTAAAAAAAAGTCTGTATGTCATTGGTTTGATAGTTTCTAACCGATCTCTTTCCCAGATGTGTGGTACACACAATACAATTTACTGTCAGATCGATTGTTTCCGACAGGTCCAATCTGATTTCTGATCGATTTTCCATTCACTTCTATGAAAAATTGATCAGAAATCAGATTGGACCTGTTAAAAATAATCGATCTGACAGTAAATCGGTCAGAAAATTGTATGCTGTGCCTAGCATTAGGTACTATTGACCATAAAAATGTTTCCCGCATTGCACACATGGACACTCCTGAGCTCTGCAGCCCAGGCATTGCCCCTGCCTGAAGGGAACCCTAGAATAATGCCACAACCACATGAGCTGTTGTGTGTATCCCCTGTGTGCATGAATGATTGCTCATACACACATGTGCAGTAGCTGTGCAGCTTTATGTTTAAGCAGTGACAGGAAATAGGCAGAGCTTAAAGAGAACCCGAGGTGTGTTTAAAGAATGTTATCTGCATACAGAGGCTGGATCTGCCTATACAGCCCAGCCTCTGTTGCTATCCCAAACCCCCCTAAGGTCCCCCTGCACTCTGCAATCCCTCATAAATCACAGCCGTGCTGTGGGGCTGTATTTACATCTGTAGTGTCAGTCTCAGCTGCTCCCCCGCCTCCTGCATAGCTCCAGTCCCTGCCCCCGTCCCTTCCCTCCAATCAGCAGGAAGGGAAGGGATGCAGGCGGGGACTGGAGTTCTGCAGGAGGCGGGGAGAGCAGCAGATTATGTCTCAGTAGAGATCTCATCTGTCTGTTACCACACAACCTCCCCTCCTTCAGGCCCCTGTCTGCTCCATAAGATAAAGAACAGTCTTTCTTGACAAATGTTCAATCAAGAGGGTTTTCCTTTTGTAATTCGTTTTTATTGATTAGAACATCTAATCTATTAAAAATGGCTAATGGTGGATGATGACCTTTTAGTTGGAAGAAGCATGTTACTTCACATCACATGAGGCACTGCCTCATTAAAGAGTGCTTGACTTTTGCTCAAAGTTAATTTCTATAGCACTGTCTTTTGTTAATAACAATAATTCACAAACACTGAATTTAATTTACTCACCCGCTCAGTTAAAAGCTATAAACTAGCGACAAAGTTCCAGCTCACCTGCTGAAAAAAGCACTATGGCACTTTTCCGAAAGCTGTGATATTTTGCCAGTCTGCCCCCAGCTCTGCAGCTGGGGCCTAATCATGTTATATTCATCTTTGAGGAGATGAGGAATCTTACATGATTAGACCACGGCTACAGAGCTAATGGCTGGACTGCGACAATATATTAACAAAATATAGTGCTATAAACATTTTGAGCATGCTTCGGATGCTGTTTAAATTTCATCCAACACTATTATTCATTTTTTTTTTTTTTTTTAATCTGAGTCTTCAGTGCTGTAGCACTGATGTGGATGCTCATGTACTTGCGGGAACTTAGTATATGGAAAGTCCACAGCCAGCACTTTTATCCTTAATGTGTCTTTGTGATTCCAGAGGCCAGATGCCTCAGATGAACTGCTCACCATTCCAGTCTCATGTGCCAACATTGTCAAACCTCTAAATACAATGACTTCAATTAAAAAATCTATATTGAACATTAATTGTGGATGAAAAGCATAGTTAAATGGTTGTGTCCCCAATCGTGCCTTCAAGGCCTAAATTAATTGCGAATCAACCACAGTTTATTTGACTTAGTAATAATAGTAATGTATTATAGTATTCACAAACCTTTTTGTCATTACAAATCATACAGATTATTTTCATAATGCTTATCTTAATTTTAGAAATGGAATTGGCTGTAATGTAACATGGCTAAAGTGCCTTTTACAACAGGACATCCCTTTTATATTTTAGAGAATCCAGTTGTGTGGGAATTTGTGTACAGTCAGTTTAACCACAGATCATGTTTCAACAGGCACAGATATCCACTGTGGTGTTCATTTGTGTCACCTTTTCCTTTATTGGGTTTTCCATGTCCCCCAGTCTTCCCTAGAACTTGAAATTTAAAGTGTACCAGAGCTCACATAACTAAAAACATTTATACATACCTGGGGCTTCCTCAAACCCCATCCACTCGGATCACTCCCACACCGCCGTCCTCTGCCCAGCAGCTTTGGTACCGGGTCCTTTCACTGCAGTCAGTCGCAGCCAGTCTGATGTAAGAGAAGTGCGCCCTCTACGTATCTCTCTGCTGAAGAGATACGCAAAGAGCGCACTTCTCCTGCATAAACTGGCTGTGACTGACGGCAGTGACAGGACCCGGTACCAAAGCTGCGGGCTGCAGAGGACTGCGGCGTGAAAGCGATCTGAGCGGATGGGGCTAAAGGAAACCCCAGGTATATATAAATCTTTTTTTAGATACGTGAGCTTTGGTTTCGTTTAAGTACTTGTTTTCACAGTATCCAAATACAGAAAACTGAACTGTCTGCCTGCTACTTAAGGAGACCTAATTCGGTCTGCACTGACTTATGGATCTGCACAACAGATGGGGAAAAAAAGTCTGAAATTCTTTTGAAAAAAGAAAAGTAAAGATTCTCTAATCTATGGCCAGCTTAAGACTGGCCTGAGAAATATTTGTTTTTTTATTCTGTGGTGTCCTTTTTTGTTGTTGAAATTACTTCATGGGGCCTTTAGCATGTCACTGATCAACCATTTTTGAAAGAACATTAAATTGTGGCACACATGTGAAATGACTAGTAATCATGTGTCTAGCACACAAAGCTTTCTCTTGTACCAGATGATTAAAAGCACTGTGATTATGTTTCTAATAGACTTGGCCTTGTTTTAGGGTAAGTGTAAATACGCACTTGGACGGTACTCATGCACCTTCTGGCAGCGGTTGAGTTTTCTGTAAACTGAAAGGGAGTTGTGTAGCTGCTGTGTATTAAGCAATATTGTAGTGGTTTATACCAGCAAAACCAAACACCCTGCACTGTTTTCATCAACTTTTTTTAACAGTGTTTGAAAATGCCAGTGTGCACTGCTACAGTGCTGCTCAGTCGGTATAAGTACAGCACAAATAACAGCAGCCTATTGCCTCCCTTTCTTACTGCTGCTTCTGCAGTCATGAGGTACATGGTGGTGTTCAGTGTGCTCTTGCCCTTACAGATTTAAATTTAATTTTAATAATTTGCATGTTTTTAATGAATTGGTCCTTTTAATTCTTCCTACCCACCCGCAATTTCCCGCAGACTGTCGTCCTTGATATGATACTCTGGAAACTTGTGTTCAACCGAGACAAGCAGGGAGAGTCCCACCACATGGTCACCCACCCCCCACAGGTTGGAACTTCTGTTCATGTGCACTGGGCAGCTTAAACCCTAGTCTCTACTTATCTCTTGCATTAGCTGTATGCCGTGTCATGTGCCTTGTTATCTCTCTGTGTGTTCATCTTCTTGCTACATCTGTGCAAAAACAGCTGCCGAGATAGAATGGGGAATGTGTTGACTTGCATGACGTGGCTTTGTGAGAAGATCTTGTTGTGGGTAACAAATGCTGCTAACATTAGTGCTTGCTAAAGAGCTTATT
This sequence comes from Hyperolius riggenbachi, assembly GCF_040937935.1. Taxonomy (NCBI): domain Eukaryota; kingdom Metazoa; phylum Chordata; class Amphibia; order Anura; family Hyperoliidae; genus Hyperolius; species Hyperolius riggenbachi. Next base: position 191,458,607 of record NC_090649.1, read on the forward strand.
CATAGTACTAGCAAAACTGTCCAGCATTGAGAATGAATACTTGCATATACTGTATAGCTATATATTTTCTGCAGTCGTACCCTCCTGTGTTTTCTGTAGCACTTAGAAAGGAAGTTCAGGCTTTATTTCTGTGTGGTTTGTTGCAGCACACTTTGGTACTGACAGAATGTGTTTTCTCTAGGAATCCAATGATCGCTGGGCAGGCCGGTTCTTAAACTTTTTGTGCTTCTGCAGAAAGAAGATGCCTAAAGCCAAATACATGCACTTAGAACAGAAAATTTTGGTGGACCCTGAATGGCCACCTAAGCCAAGTACAACTACTGAAGCAAAAACTTCTGTACAAGAGAATGGCGGTGTCCATATTGTCACAATTACGTAGCAGTTGCTTCCATTGGTTGGTTTTTATCTTCAGTAAGAATATCCCATATGCACTGCTAGTGGGGTCTGCAATGCATTGTATAGCAGCAGTACACTGCAGAGCCCATCGCAAAAGCTTTCATAATATCCCCATTCAGGAGTTGGACATGGTCACACCAGCATTGCATAGCCAAGTCTCCATGTTGCAAATGAATGGGTCTCATTTTCTAAGGGCTTCAGAAATGAAATGTATTTGCTTTTTTCTTTTATATAATGAAATTCGCGGCACTGTGGTTTGGTGTTGCAGGGAGTGAACACCTGTATTTTTTTTTATTATTACTATTTTTATAACAAAGCAGTGTTTACTTTGGATTCTTTTATTTTTAATGATTTGGGACCATTGTGTTATGTTTTGTCAACTATCATGGTAAAGCCGTTATTTACGGCAATTCCCTAAAGCAGAGAAATTTTCATGCTACAATTAAAACCAATTATTTATTATTTTTTTAAGTTGGGGCTTTGGTACCACATTTCAGGGAAATTCTATTTATCTTTTGCTGTACTAAGAAAAATCATCCTACCTAATAAATCCCCTGTGTCTCTGCGACCCATGTCCCTATGTGTTTTTCCGTTATGCGCATGTGCAGGGACGCAGAGACACTGAGGGGGAATGATACGCGGCTTGCAGGGGAGGACAGGGCCAAGGGGCGGGCGTGCTGACATGCGGCGGTGACAGACCTAGAGCCCATTTTTTAAATAGGTTAGGCCAGTTATCCATTATAAATATATATATCTCCTCTGACTTCTCCCCACCCCCTCCCACTTTCATATTTATTGATCAAATTAAACTTAACCACCTTATGCTGCATAAAACACTAGCGCTCAGGGTTGTTATCGAGTGATTACCCATTAATCAAATGAGGCTTAATTGGCGCAGGTGTGCGGCGGGGATACAAGGGGTTATTTACCTATAATTCCTGCCCTGCATTCCAAACAGCTTGCACGCGTCCTATTGGTCGCGTTGCAAGCCTCACTTCCTCCAAGCTGGAGTGAGGAAGTGCACCGGTGTGAGGCTTGCAATGCAACCAATAGGACGCGTGCAAGCGGTTTGGAATGCAGGGCAGACGGCGGAATTATAGGTAAATAACCTTGTATCCCTGCCGCACACCTGCGCCAATTAAGCCTCATTTGAATCACGGGTGATCACTCGTGAGAGCAACTCTGCTAGCGATACATGAAATGTTGTGAGAGAGCATTACGAATGAATTACTAAAGCCTTTCTCAGCTTCCCTTGTAGTGTTACTGCCACACAAATGTCATGCAGCCTGGTTGTCTAGGGTTATGGTGTTTTGTGAAGCAGTCTGGAGGATGAGAGATAACATCTGTGACTAAAAGGTTTCTGTAATGTAATTATTTTTTAGATAACTGAAGTCAGATCCCTGACCTTTGAAATCCAGTTACATGTTTATTTAGGAAAGGCTGTAAGACTTATAAAGTGTTTCTTTAACGCCATCTATAGTTGTGGAAACAACTCTTTATGGGACACTGTTTACATTCTATGTCCTGAGGACAACCTTTACAAATGCCTGCATTGTTTTTTTCCCATTTTGGTATCATCCTGATTTAAAACTTCTTGTTTTTTTCCCAGTTTGAGGTTCTTTAGGAAGGATTGTGAAGACTTTTTACAATTTCCTGTGCATAGTGATAACCGCAGTGTGAAATGTGTCTTTGGATATTTGGGTAATCGTACAGCCTTCTTTTTTATTTGTACTTCTTTTTCTGTAATCATCCAGTGCTTGCAATAGATTCCATTTCTGAAGCCTGTGAGATATATTTAAATTAATAGTAACTGATTATTTAGTAAATGTACATTTAAAATGTTACCAGGAGTTTCAAATATTTTTATTTTGCTATCTATGCATTTCAGACCTTAGAGCTGTGAATTTTGCTGCATTCACTTCTGATACTGTACAAGTAAACAATCTGTCTACACCCTCCAGGCGCAAAAGGGTGAAATCTGCAGTAGCCAATAGCCAGAAGAAAAGTGTCCTTAATGGCAGCCATATACTGGTCGATTGCCACCAGATTGGCCAGCAGATAGATCCCTCTGTGATCGAATCTGATCAAAGAGGGATCTATTGGCTGCCTACACTGCAAACAGATTTTGAATCGATTTCACAATCTGTGGAGCTGCTGCCGCCGCCGTCCCCTGCTTACATTACCTGATCCGGCTGGCGCGAGTCCCCTGGTCTCCACTGTCTCTTCTCCGCTCTGGGCTTCAGCTTCACTTTACTTCCTGTCGGGGGACATTTAAACAGTAGAGGGCGCTCTACTGTTTAAACTTCCCCCGACAGGAAGTGTAGCCAGCCGGAGCCCAGCGCGGAGAGGGGACAGCGGGGACACGCGCTGGCGGAACAGGTAATGTATTGCCGCTAGCGTTGGTTGTCGGACATTCGACCGCCGCTATCGACGCACTCCCGACTCGCCGGCCATCGAGCGAAATTTTCCGCGCAGACAGATCAACGGGATTGATTTTCGGACGGAAATTGGTTGATCGGTCAGCGTTTGCGCATCGATTTCACAGCAGATTTGATCACAATGATCGAATATGCTGTGCATCGGCGGGAAATCGAGTAAGTGTATGGGCACCTTTAGTGGGATGAGGAGTAATATTTACAAAAGGCTACTGAGGCCAGAACAGGTGTATACTCCTAGCTGTTGTGTACCCGCCTCATGTAGTGTTTTATTCTGAACAAGTGCTGATATCCCCAGTTCTGTATTTGTGGGATGCATAACATGCTTACAATGCTTACAATACAATCTTACCATTTCTATGTAGTATAAGGGTTGCAAGAAGGGGAGTGAGTAAATGCTGCACTTGGGGGAGGGGGGGGGGGGCCTGGATGAGTTACTGGCTGCACTTAAGGGACAGGAGGGGTTAATGGCTGCAATACTGTATGCAGTGCAGTCAGAAACCCCTCCTTGTCCCCAAGTGCAGCCATTAACTTTGCTGTGTAGACTTATACAGTATGTTAGTCCATAAAGATTCCAGTCAAATATTGGAGTCGACTTATACATGAGGTCGACGTCTATTTGAGGATATACAGTATTTTTGAATATTCTGATGACTTAATCTAGCTCTGCACTACACTATCCTAGCATAGGGCCATTAAGGAGTTCATCCTGCTAGAGACAGCTAAATTCAGCGCTGTGCCAATGATTTGGGTTTCACCAAAGGCTATAATGTGAATTACGGCTATAACGGCACCCAGTGACTAATTTGGGTGCGGACAATAGCAGAAGCTCGAGAATTATGTGCCCACGAGGAAGTGTTAGTAGAATGCCTCACTGGGTAGATCTGTCTGTGTTGCTCCAATGCAAGTTACCACACTTCATGCTCCAGTGCTTAAGCTTTAGTTATTCAATTGGCACTAGAATCCTAATGATTAAAGGGGTATTCAGATGTGTCCATTATATTATAAATGTTTACTATAGGTGCCAGTTGGCGCCAAAGTGTCATATGGATGGATATTGGCTCTCTAAAAATGAAATCCAATCTTCATGCATATTATGGACTATATTAGCTTTATGTCTGACCATAGATACACTTTTTAATGATTTTTTTTTCTGATTTCTGGATCCTTTTTATAGACTATCCCCCGTAATCGTTTTGTGTAATGCTGAGGCATTGGTGGCCTTTTTAGTGCACAGCTTTGTGCAGTAGGGGCTGCTCTTCTGGTTATTGGCTTACTAGTAAGTGTTTGATATGAGACACACATGTCTTAGCAGGTGCTAAACTGCTACTTCCAGGATTGTGGTCCAAGCAGACAGTATATGTTATTTACAGTATTATGTTATAATGGACTGATACTTGGTAAACTACCTAGGTGAGTGTGAGCAGTTTTTACTTAGAATGGAAGATATCTGTACCTTGTCCTGTTACTTTATTTTGTCACTGTGTATGTGGCCAGTGGCATCTGTGGTACTTGTTGATGCTGCAGCTCTATTCCCTCTCAGAGCATGCCAACACAGCTTTAAGGGTTGCTATGACAAAAAGAAAAACTGTTTAGAATGCATAAATGCTTGTAAGATGCACATTTGTCCTAGAGTAAAATGCACTATACATGACTTTCCCTTTCCGCATGTACCTGGCACAGTAGGCGGTATTAACCTGACTGCTCGTGAGCTGGTACATCTCCTTATGGGGGATTCTCATTGTTTCCTTTATTTTTTTTAAACCACGGAACAGCAGTTGCACAATCCAAGTGCCAGAATCCTTTGCACCCAAGAAGACAAGTCAGCATGTTTGTATAGATCCATGCCGTTCACTGCTTTTGAAAGGAATAAACACAATCCTGAAAATCCATTATAATGAGATGAACTAGTCAAAAGCCTGTAAGTGGAAAGTCAGATTAATACCAGGACCGCTACATGGGGAAAAGCTCTTTACAGTGCATTTTTGCCAGAACAAATGTGGCCTTCATCTTAATGTATATTACTTGTCTGAGGCTTAATCTCAGACAGCGGCACACCGTAACTCTCCAGCTACTGAAAAGTAATCAGCAAAGAGTGTATGCTGTTTCAGGTATCCTGAAGGGGTTATAATCCAATTTCATATGTATTACAGAATTGCACAGGAACATGATGGTCGTTCATTTCCCACTTTGACTTCGTTTTAAAGGACAACAGTAAGGAGAGGCATATGGAGGCTGCCATACTGATTTCCTTTTAAACAACACTAGTTGCTTGGCTGTCCTGCTGCTCCTCTGCTTAAAATACTTTTAGCCATAGACCCTGAACAAGCATGCAGCACATCCAGTGTTTCTGACATTGTCAGATCTGATGACATTAGCCACATTCTTGTTTCTGGCTGCACTACTGCAGCCAAATAGATCAGCAGGGCTGCCAGGCAACTTGTATTGTTTAAAAGGAAATATGGCAGCCTCCATATTCTTCTCACTTCAGTTGTCATTTAAGTGGTGATTTTCAGTTTGGAACTATATTTCTGGGGGGGGGCTTTTGACGAGGGGAGTTTGTTAGACTGTTTCATTGTGTATGACAAGAATATATTTTGAGGGAGAACTATTGGCACACACAATTCATTGATAAATCAGAAACCGAATAAACATGTCTTCATTTTGTTTTAAAACTGAAGACCTATTTCCACTACATGTGGATTCTGGATGCAGGAAACTAACTTATTTGGTATGCGAAATCTCATGCCCTGTTTCTCTGATTGCGTGCATTCTGAAAGGCTTATCTGAACATGCGCTGTAGGGGACAGGCTGTGCCACTGCTGCTATGCTTTTTGCTATGCAATAGGCTCCAAACCGCATCAGTTAAGATGCATGAAGAAAAGCAGTCTGCAGTTGATTAAAGGTATTGTCAATAGCAGATTTTTAATGTTTTAGAAATAGTGTTCCTGGATTTATCCCATAAATAGCATTACTCAAGACACCTTTACAAAAGTGCACAAATCTTTCTGCACTTTTAGATCCTTTACATTTAATATGCCACCGCAGTGCAAATCTTACTCTGTGGACTGTGCTTTAGTTAGCTCACAACTACTGCTGGTTAGCTACCTTCCGCATTATTGTAATACTGAATATGGTGAACTTTTTTTTTTTTGTTTTTTGCTGTTCAAGCGGTAGTTGGATTTTTAAAAGATGAGGCTCGGTGTTGGTGCAATATCTTTCGGCAGAGTTGACCATTTATTTTGAAGGCCAAACTTGCATTTGTTTTTAGTATTCCCCTTTGTGGTGTCAGCATGACTGCTGGCAGGGAAGTAGCAGCCTTTAGTGTTACAGCTGTACTAATACAGGAGATCTGATATTAAAGTAGAATGTCAGCTTGTATTGGAGAAAAGGCAAAACCTCTATTGGGGTATGTTTTGGGGTAATGCTCTTGGTGGCCCTAGCAGCAGTGAAGTGACAAACTTCCATTCTACGTAAAATGGGTAAATATTTCATGTTAGTTGAGCAGTGCCGTTTCAGAGCCATTTTAAGGCCTCCTTCTGGTTAACCAGTCCATTGTGTTGAAGTGTAGCTTTGAAGTGGCTGGAGAGTGACCGGTTGCTTGGCATTTGGCATTTATGAAATGACGCTTGCCCTTATGTAAAGTGTTGTACTGCATTGGGATTATTTGGGCACAGTACGCCACACTTTTGTTTCTGGGGGGTTTCCAGAGTGGGCTTGCTGTAGCACAAATAATCGATTATGTATTTTTCTTCAAGTGTATTTTAGAATAATTCTGTGACATTCTTTTAGAAATGTGTGTGTATCTTTACCCGGTATGTGCCTGGAGGTTTTCATTTCTGTTTTTCTTGAGCTGGCTTTTCTCCTTTAACAGGAAGCGGAAGTTCATTCTCTTGATTTACAAGGGCTTTAGATAGTGGCCTTTAACCCTATCACATTGTTGCAGGCCTCTCCATTGCAGATGAGCTGCGCACACATTGTGAAGACTGGTGATGCTGCCCAATCGCACCATATTCATCCTGCAGTCCCCACACTGAACAGTTCAGTAATGAAGCAGCCAAACAATATTTTCCCAATGTCCATATATTGTTGAACTAAATATGTATGTATATCTTGCAGTTTAAAAAAGAGTGCACAAATGTATAAAAATCTAGCTTTTGCAAACAAAATGTTTAATATATACATATATATTAATGAAAAAAAAGTTCTTGTATTCTCTAAAAAGAAATTATATATATAGAAGCATCCCTCAGGGTTTTTTTCTTTACTATAGAGATTGCTAAGGAGCCTAGCAGAATTGCAGCGCTATGTACAGGTGTAACCATCTCGGCTGCACATGCTCTGTGATCGCTGCCCTTCTTCATGTAGAGGGGAGAACACCTTGCTGAGGTGGTGGCTGGAGGGTTACCGCATCAGTGCCTCTGTCTCACTGTGTAATGAAATCCATCTTCTATTCCAGGTAGATGTGGTTCCAGGAACCTCTTAATCCACCTGCAGATCTTTCAGTAGCAACTTAGAAACTGGGTGCAATTAAACCGGCGAACATTGCAGTGAATTATTGCAGCTAGATAGAAAAGGACAGTTTACTTGTAGCTAAATGATCCATCTGACATGGCTAAACAGGGATGTCATTTCATAGAAGGCAAGCTGTGCTAAACTTGAGGATGAGGGAGGGATAAAGGCACAATTACTTTGCTGAATAATTCCCCAGAGTGCTGGCATTACAGGCCTGGAGCTTGGCTCTGCCCACTCTGCAAATATTCACCATTTTCCAACAGTTGTTAGAATCTATTGTAGCTATGGGGTACTGCCCTATTCATATTATTAAAAGCTAAAGTGTGACGTTGAATAGAGGCTGTTTATCTTTTTGCTGGCCATAAAAAAAAACATAAATTTGCCTTTTTATTTATATAATGTGCATATCTGGTACACACTGTACGAACCCAGTAAGTGCAAGCATGCTGCCATTTCAGTAGCTTGTATCTGTTTCTTTTCTTGCTGAACTCCCACAGCATATGCGAATAACGGAAGAGAGAAAGGAGCAAGAGTGGGACCAGTCATGGATATTGCTCTCTCATAGCTTTTCAGAGAGCGCAAAAATAAGCAAAAAATGCTAGTTCATGGGAGCTAATTAACAAATTATAATTTAATTTACATTTTTACTGCCAAGTACATAGCACTGCTGCGCCTTCAGCCAACTGCAGATCTTTAGACGGAATAGGTTCTGTGTTGGTAGATACATTTACTCTTACATTTTCATTAAGAGAAACAATGCTGCAATTATTGCTTTGATGAAGCAAACAGTCTCCTCTCAATTCTTATGTCCTATAATTTCTTTCTTAGCTTCTTGACTTTTTTTTTATTACCAGTCCGTCCTAGAGGATTTGAAATTGCAATTTCTGTATTGCATAATGTATTGTTTTTAATTGTTGCAATAATTTATTTTATTTATTTTTTTCCTCCTCATCTGTGCTTCAGGTTGTGCTAATCTGTATGTTCTATAATTGTTTTGTACAGTATATTTGGATAAATTCATGCAGTATCCTTTCTTTGTGGATGGTAGTTCTCTCTGCACTGTGGGACACATCATTTGAAGCACAGATCCTGTATAGCCGTGTTGACGATGCATTGCACATAGTGTAACATGGTTTATCTGGAATACATTGCCAAGAAAGCACAGACCAAAGCCAATAACCTTCCAAAGCTTCCAGTTTCAACATTGAAAATGTTAGTAGCACTTGAGAGTCGATCTCTCCAGATGTTTGTTTTTGTTTCACCCAATCATTGAAAAAATTACAGAAAGTCTCCTCATTTGGGAAACTCCTTTGCCTGGTCCCGGGGAGTTTACTATAAAGGTTATTCTATTGTAATGAAATTCCAGTTAGTGAAAAGGGGATTAATCTTTTTGGTTGCTTATCAAAGTTTTGACAACTGTGGATTTTCTGCTTTGTACCTGGTAAAGCTGCCCAACCTATATTTTGTTTAAAATAAGCAACATTTATGCAATAAAAATGACAGTAAGCTGAAACACAAACTTTTTTTTTTGTCAACACCTGTACTTTTTGCAAGGAATGTACGTACCCCTTGGTCTAGGTTGTATTCAGCGACATAGGAGCAGGGGTTGAAGATGTTGCATTTGACGCTAGGCCGATGCTTTCAAGCATTGAAATGGTTATTAATTCATTAAAAAGGTATTTACTACAACAGCAAATCTTTCATTTGTTAAAGTAGAAAAAGATAACATTTTACTTACCCCGTATGACTCATTAGGGCATATATATGGCCTGGTATCTTCAGTGTAAGGTTTTATACAGGACACCCTAATATGTGAGCTGGGTCTGAGGTTTTAAGCATCACTTTCAGCATCTCTTGCAGTGATGTGTAGCTTACAGGAACATATCTTTGGTTTATATAAGAAGTGTTTCATGTGTGCCAGGAGTTCACTATCTGAAAGGATTACAGAGCTGCTGTAGTTTTTAAGTGATGTCCCAGAAACCTGAACTATGAAAGTCTGAGTCACAACGTCTTCATATTTGGGGCTGTTTACAAATAGACACACGGGAGATTCTTTATCTTCTCCCGCTGGCCGGATCTGATAGGTAAAGTCAATCTCCCAAGTCTGCAAAAACATTCCTTATGGCTTAATGAATTCAAGATTTTAATTACGCACAGAGATATACCCAATGGTATTAATATTGCCAATCTTAAGGAATATTTTGACACAGTTATTATTGCAAGCATTTTGGCTTTTCTATGCAGCTTTGGGTTGTTTTTGTTTGGGGAGGGGTTGAAACTCTAATAACCATTAGAGTGCTAATATTTGCAGCCCTGATAGGTTCCTTTGATAATCCATGGGATAGCAACCAATCAGATTCCCACTTACTAAAGCCAGACCAGTACAGGATGGGAATGTGCCGTGGGTACTGCCCTTATGCCCAGCATATCTTGTACTGTTGTAATAAGTTAGTAGTAGGGCTTTATAATTGAACATTCCAGATGTACTGACTTGTACTGCTCCATCCTTGGTGTGTCGTGGTTTTAGAATGTCACACTGTGCCCTGCATCTCAACTTCTAAACGTTTTATCCCATTGTTCTGTTAAAAAAAAGAAATGGATGCTGCATATCAAAATGAACAAAGTGCTGCTGTTAAAGGTACCCTACTGTAAACGTAAATATAGGCTTTCAGGTGTAAATATAAACTGTACAGAAGTCTTGTACAAATCCTTTTGTGATTAAGCCTTTTTAAATAAACTCAAAATTCAATTAACTCTGCTTTCTGGTTTATGTGCTTTTTGTATGAGGATTTGGTTTAAAATATTGAAATACAATTTGCAAGAAAATACTTTCTGCAATTTATTACTGGTATATACAAATGAGAATATTCTCCTCACATGAAATCTGTGTTCTGCAATGGAATTTGCGATGGTAAAACACAAAACCGCTGTAGTGATAAACGCCACTGAAGAGAACTTCCACAGAAACCAAAAACATTCAGACTGCTCCAAACAGAAAATATTTCTGCAGGTAGTTTCACTCCGCTTCAGTGCAGATTGCTATAACAAAATTTGCCACACCAACTTCCCTCAGTGGTACCAGGGCTGTTGAGTCGGCACAAAAATCAACTGACTCCACAGTTTATGAAACAGACTCCAGGTACCCAAAATGACCTGACTCCTTAACCAAATACTTATCAGGGCTGTGGATTTGGTACAAAAATTATCCGCCTCAACCTCCACAGACTCCAGGTACCCAAAATTACTCCAACTCCACAGCCCTGAGCATTAGCAGGTGTGCTTTCATAACATACATTGCTTTAGCCCCTCTAATAGCTGGAGGAGGCAAAAGGACAAAGAGGTAGTCACATGATGGCTTATTTAAAGTGAAGGCCAAACTAAGTGATGAGAATGGGACTAGTCTGTTACCTGCAAATCTGAGTTGAAGCAAATTTTATGTAGTTTGAAAATCGATCAGCTGCTGCATCTGGTCCATTTTTTAGCTGCATAAAGTTTGCATCAGCTCGGAATTAGTTGCATCTCATTGATCAATAGTAGTTGAACGAAAATGTTGAGTGTTATTGATTGGTATGCTACTGATGTGGTTTAATTAAAAGCCTTCACTCTGTTATAAAACGCATGCAAAATTAAATATGGGAATCCTTCTCAACTCAAACCTGAACTGAAAAATTGTTTCCACCGTCCTACACCTACTTTTATTTTGTTTAAATGCTAAATGACTAGGTTTGTTTTTTGTTTGTTTTTTTGTCAGCTGAATGACATCCTTAAAGAAAACCTGAACTGAAAATTAAAAGTCAAAATAAGCATACACAAGTCATACTTACCTTCCATGTAGTCTACTCCTCAGTGTCTTTCTCCTGTCCCGCGTCCTGTTTGTTCACTGTGATCAAGGGAATTCTCCGTCCTCCATTTTGAAAATGGCCATTACCCCATAACAGCTTTCTGGTAAGCCCACAGTTAAACTGTAACATCGCCCACTTGAGCCATTGGCAAACATGGACATTACCTGGTACATCAGTTTTCCTCTCAGCTATAACTGACAGCAACTGATATTTTACTGACAGCAACTGATGTATTTCAGATCTGACAAAATATTGTCAGAACTGGAAGGGATTATTGTCAGAAGAAAATGGTGAGCTTCTGAGAGGAACTGATTGCAAGGTAACTATGCATTGTTCATTTGAAGTTACCTCATGTGTTTATTTTAAATATTTTTACTCAGTACAGGTTCTCTTTAAGTGTTCCAGAGCTGCAATCTACTCTTGACCTGCACTCAGAATTTATTCTGCCAGGTAAAAGTGGCCATATATTACTCGATGGCCACCAGATTGACAATCGGATTCCACTTTGATCTACTATGGTCAGAGTGATCTATTACCTGCCCACACACTGCACACAGATTTTGTTCATACTTGCGCCTCGAGTCACCTTGCTTCTTTACTTTGTCACTATATTTCCTCTTTAAGTACTCTTAAAGTGAAATGAAACCCAGCATTTCTTGTTTGATCTAATACATTATTTACAGCATATTGTATACTACCATCATTTTTTTTTTACTAGAACAGCATTTAAAGAGTTAAACACAGGACTTAGAAGCTCCGTGCTGGGAAAGCTGGATGCATCTGAACTGGAGATATTATCTTGTGTTTACTTAATTGTATCAAGTGAGGAATGTAAACATTCTCTGGCAATTCAGACACTCCAGAACACTGACAGATACTCAGAAACAGGGCCGGTTTAAGCAACAATGGGGCCCCAGGGCAAAATAAACCTGGGGGCCCCCCCAACATATACCCCGGAACAAAAATCGGCATTAGGGGACCTTTTTTGCAGCTGGTATAGTCAGGGTGTGAAGTCCCAATCGGTCGGAGCTCCACATTCTGGCTATCCCAGCCTGCATGGGGAACAAGGGGTTAAAAAGTTTCAGGAGGGGGACCCCACATAATTTAAAAAAAAAAAAAATTCCCACACTCTAAACATAAAAAAAAAAAAATTAGGAAAAAATGCCAGGGATCTTCATACAGCCATATTGCGGCTGTATAGCGATCCCTGGCCAAAGCGCTGCGGCTGCGTATAGACCCCCTGGAAACCCCGTCAGGAAATTTATTGCGCTTTCGTTTGATGCATGTAAAATTACACTACCGTTAGGTTTGCTACTAAAAGTGACATTTACCGCATTTAAAAGTATACTTTTTTCCTTTGAAACTTTAAAATCGATTTTCTCAAAAACTATAAGGTCTTTTTGAAAAATTGTTTTTTCCTCTTATTCCTAATGATCTCCTTAACATGTCCTGCAAATTTAGGGTTTCTAGCATTTAAGGTGGATTGGCTATTAACCATTAAAGTCGGCAGGTTTTTGAATGTGTATTTTTTTTTCCCTTGAAACTTTAAAATCGATTTTCTCAAAAACTATAAGGCCGATTTGAAAAAATTTTTTTCCTCTTGTAGCTACTGGGGGCCCCTACAAGCTCTGGGGCCCTGGGGCAGCTGCCTCCTTTGCCTTAATGGTAGCGCCGGCCCTGCTCAGAAAGCATTTCTAGGTACATCACAATATGAATCAGTTATGAATAAAATGCAATGTCCGCTCTGAGCACAAAAATTCTAAATGAATAATGCTTATAAAGTTAAATACACAAAAATAAAGTAAAATACACAAAAGCAAATATGATAACCGTAAGGCATATAAAAAGCAGGAAAACATGTTTTTATTGAATATTATTTCAGGGTTTAATACTGCTTTAAAGCAAACCTGAGCCAAAGCACAGATGAAAAATTGAATACAGTACTTGCCTAAGGAGAGGAAAGCCTTTGGCTTCTCATGCTGTCCTCAGTCACTGTCCCAGGCCCTCTTGAACATTGGTTTGGTGCCTCTCTTCTGGTATGAGTGCGGCCGCGCTTGCGCTGTAGCAGGGATTTGCTCATGCACCAGCAGCTCAGGCTTATTGTGCAGAAGCAGCTTATGCTTGAAGAGGAGTGCAGCCCTGATCAGATTTCCGACAAGCCCTTGTCTGAAATCCTTGGGGAGGGGGTCTGTGAACCTCAACGGGGTGCCTGGATGATGCCATTGGAAGCCTCTACAGGCTCAAGGCTTCCCTCCTGGCCCTTACTCACGCTGCTTCTTCACACTAGGCCGCATAGCCAGGAGTGACATTATCTATTTTAGCGTATGCCCTCAGCCAGTCCATCTAGTCGCAGGCATTGTGACACCCACCCTCACTGCTCCAACCGTTACAGGAGCAGGACCCCAGACACCTTTGAAACCAGGTCATCTCCCCCTGTACCTGGGGCTGCCAGGCCCACCACAGCTAGCCTTGCCAAGGTCCCCCCCTAGCTCCACCAAGCCAGTCAACAGCATGGGCTCACTGTGTAGTGTTTATGTATCGCAAAAGGCACCGCTCAATCAGACTACCCCTCTGGTCCTACTCCACCCCCCCCCCCCCCCTCTATATTTCTGCTCAGATAAAAACTTTTCTCCTTCCATTCTTACTTGCACCATTAAAGCTTAATGAGGCTAACCTAAAAATTCTTATGGCCTGTTAATTCCGTCATAAAGGCTATTCAGAGAGGTTGCAAATTTTGAGAGCCTTTATTCAACACAATGACCTTTTAAAGAGAACCAGAGACTAAGCACCCTCATGTATTTTATTACATTTATCAGTGGGAACATGACAGTAAACACCTACCCTGCTTTTAGTTTAAATCTTCTCTGCTTAATATATCTATAATCAGCTGTGATAAGAATCCCTGGCTGAGTCAGTCGAGGTTTGACCTGGAATCATTATAGCTGAGTCGCTCTTTTGTGGAGTCTTTTCAAGCCCAAGCCTTCCCCCTCCTGGATCAGATTTCCTGCTTTACATACTGAGAGCTCTGATGACATGGGAGGGGCTGCTGCTGCAGGAAAAATCTCTGAAACAGACAAGTGTGGCTGTGTGCTCTGTCTGTGCAGCCAGTCATCATCATTATCTACTGTATGCAGTTTCATTACTATGAGAGACACTTCCTACAGGCAGCCACACAGCATACCAGAATATGAAGTTGAAAGCACACAGATGAAATGCTCCAGCAGCAGCCCTGTTTGTCTATAGTCTCATAGAGGCTAGACAGCACATCCAGAACACCTCATAACCTGGAAGCAGAAGGTATGTGAGCCGGCGGCCATATTGGATATTTCCTGGAGCAATAATGGATAAAAAGCACTCAAAAAGGCACACCAGAGTGGCAAAATTATCGGGTAGAGCATTTATTCTTTACAAGCTATCAACTGATATGTTTATTTTGTGTGAATCGTTCATCTCTGGTTCCCTTTAAGAGCCACAAAATAATTTTCTAATTTATCTTCTAAGGTTTTAAATTGAGGAAACTTCAGTCAAGCGTGGCAGGTGGCAAATATGCCATTTAAAGGGGTTCTGTGGCATGTTAAAGAAAAAAGAAAAACAACTGACACTTACCTGGGGCTTCTATTGGCCCCCTGTAGCTGTCATGTCCCGCGCCATCCTCCTACTCCTGTTCCCCGCTGACGGTCCCGGTCTAATTATTTTTTTCCAGTAACACTCCAGGACAGGTACACATTGAGACTTGGCTCCTCCCAGGAACAGGAAATATCCGTCAGCCTCTCTATAAATTAAAGATGGACCAAGGGTCAGGCAGTATTGGATATTTCCTGGTCCAGGAACCAGGTCTCTCTATGTGCTCGCCTGTCCTGGAGAGCCTGGGGGGCTAAGGATAGTGTTGGCACAAGGCAGCATACACTCGGGATACAGAGTATCTGCTGTCCCTGGAAGTACCTGTGGGGTTGCCTTGAGGTAGCGGCTTCCAGCGAGATACTGCACCCTGTTGGTCGGCCTGGCTGCGGAGTAGGCATCGCTTCAGGAGGAGCCGCGCTGAGGACACACCAAGCGGAGGCAACAGCACGGTGGTGGCGTCCGGCAGATGCGCATGGCGGAGGCGTAATGCGGAAGTCTTCCGACCGTGACCTCGGAGAGTACTTCCGGGTCGCGTGACGTCACTGCCGGTTCGCCGGGTGAAGAGGTGCGGCTGCCCGGAGTCCCAGCGTCTCAGCATCTTGGCATGGAAGGATGTCGGAGATAGAGCAGGAGCCGGGAAAGGTAAGATTGCTCTGCTGGGACCCGGGCTGCGGTGGTGACTCTTGTGGGAGCACATGTATCCGCATGCAACTATTGGTATGGCATATAAGTTGCAAAAAGACATTGTGGATTAACGTTTCTATGGTTTATTCAGCAATGTGTTCACACTTTTGGCTCTATGGAAACTTTTGTGGGTTGTGTGAAGCTTTGTTTTAAAAAGGCTGTTTGATTTACTATCAATCTGAAAGTCAGTGATTTTGATTATTGTTTCCATGCACTATTAGAAGTCTAAAGGAAAAATGAAGCAGTATAACTGGTTTTTATTAAGCTATACAATTAGCAGACAGTTTGTATGTTCAGTTTATATTTTCTTAGTGCACAGCAGTTTGTGAACAAAAACATTGTTTTTCTGTTGTCGCAGGGCACTTCTACAAATGTACCTGACCCTGCTAAAACCACTAAGCGGTGTCCTGTGTGTAACACTAAGGTCAATCCTGCATCATCAAAATTGCTATGCAAGGATTGCACCTACAAGGTTATGAAACAAGAGTCTGCTTCTCAAAGGGATATTCACGCTTTGAGGCAGGACTTAAAAGACACATTAAAGGAATTTAAAGCAACTGCATTACCTTCTAAAGCTGATACACCTGCTGCAGAAGCTGATCAGGCCAATCAAATTAAACCGCCTGAGATTTACACATAAGAAAGCGACTGCTAAGACTAATAAAGCAATTATTCTCTCTGATGAGGAAGAAATTAGCGATAATGATGATGTTTCTGCAAGTTCTGCTGAGGCACAGGAAATTGAAAATAAACCTTCTAAATTTAAATTTCCTGCGGCAGAAACCGAAATGCTATTAACCGCAATATATGAAGATTTAAATTTAAGTAAAACAAGTACTGAACCTGCTTCTCTGCACGATAAATTATATGAGGGTATGGAAAATCCGCAAGAGCTGAATTTTACAGTACATCAAACAACAAAAAACTTAATTTCAAGTCAATGGAAGAATCCAGATAAAAATTATTTATGTCCAGAGGATTTAAGAGACTTCCCTTTCTCAGATGAGGATTGTAAAATATGGGACAAGAGCCCTAAGTTAGACTCGGCCTTTTCACAAGTTAACAAAGATGTTGAACTGGCGTTCGAAGATCTTAGTCACTTAAAAGATCAATCGGACAAAAAAATTGAATACGCATTAAAAAGGTTGTGGCCTGCTATTTGCTCCAACTTTAGGCCTTCAGCCGCAACAACCTGCGTAGCAAGAATTCTTGCATTATGGATGCAACAATTGGAAGATAATATCAATAAGGGTACGCCCAAAGATCAGCTCATTAATTCAATGACTGTGATGCATAAAGCGGTAGCTTATATAATTGATGCAGCATCAGAATCCATAAGGCTAACAGCTAAGGCAGCAGGGATTTCTAATGTAGCCAGAAGGAATCTATGGATTAAGACCTGGCATGGCAGCATGGCCTCAAAAAATAGTTTGTGCCATCCCAGTTGTAGGAGACACTCTTTTTGGGCCAGAGTTGGACGAGGTTCTTGAAAGAACCACCAATAAGAAAAAATCTTTCCAAAAAAGAGACAATTTAAAACTGGAAAAAGGTTTTTTCGTCAGAACAGGCAGACAGAAAAACCTGAAAACCAAAATAAAAGAAGAACTTGGTCCTTCAATAAGGATCAAAGAAGACCAGGACCAAGTTTTAAAACCCCATCCACACAAAATAAACAATGACAGGTTAAAAGTGGGAGGAAGGTTGGGCTATTTCCTTCCACATTGGAAACGAATAACAAAAAGCCCGTTTATCCTTGACTTAATAAAAAGAGGTTATCGTATAGCTTTCGATACGAAACCTCCAAAAAAGTTTGTGGTGACCAAAAAGTTAATATTGCCTCAACATCAGGAAGCATTGAAGGAAACCATTTCAGATATGCTAGAAAGGCAAGTGGTATCAGTAGTGCCGGTAATTCAAAGAGGCGAAGGCTTCTACTCAAAAGTATTCCTGGTTCAGAAACCGTCGGGAAAATACAGGATAATATTGAATTTAAAACCAATCAATCCATACATAAGATACGAAAAATTTCGTATGGAGTCAATTTACTCAATAAAAAACCTGCTGATACCACATGGCTTTATGGCAAGTATAGATCTGCAAGACGCATATTGGCATATACCAATAGAACTAAATTCACAAAAGTTCCTAAGGTTCGCAGTTCAGATGGAAAAGGAAGTTCAACATTTTCAGTTTCGCTGCCTCCCTTTTGGCATAACATCTGCCCCAAGAATTTTTACGAAAGTGATGGGAGAGCTAATTGCAGCAATTCACAAAAAAGGAATTATTGTAATTCCTTACTTAGACGACCTGGTAATTCTAGCAAAAACATTACAAGAACTAGAGGAACACAAACCGACTGTGCTATGTCAACTACAGGATGCAGGCTGGATTGTGAGCAGGGAGAAATCACAGCTTACTCCCACACAGAAAATTTTGTTCCTGGGGTTTATAGTAGACTCAGTACAACAGAAAATTTTTCTTCCACAGGAAAAAACACAAAAGATTGTATCCGAGGTGGAAAGATTTTGTGCATGCCAATCAGTGACAATCAGACAGATTATGCAACTCCTGGGCCTACTGTCTTCAGTAGCGCCAGCAGTCCAGTGGGCGTTAAAACATACCAGAATTTTGCAGTCATGGATGTTAACCCAATGGAACAAGCATCAGGAGACGCTAGACAACAAAGTGATAATGGATTCCCAAACAAAGGCCAGTCTGGAGTGGTGGCAAATATTACAACATCTCACACAAGGCAGACTATGGTCGCTACCTATCCAAAAAATCCTAAAGACAGATGCAAGTCTGTCAAGATGGGGAGCACAAGTGGAAACTTTTCAAGTTCAGGGTGTATGGAGTCAGTCGATGGCAGAACACTCATCGAACTTCAGAGAACTGATGGCTGTAAAGATGGCTCTAATCAGCACAATACATATTCTAAGGGCATCTCACGTTCAAGTTCAGTCGGACAATGCGACAGTGGTCTCATATCTAAATCGCCAGGGGGGCACCAGATCCAGAAGATTGTTGTTCCTATCTCTGGAGATCTTGGATATAGCAGAACACGAGTTACTATCCCTAACAGCGGTACATTTGAAGGGGGAATTAAATGTTCTGGCAGATCAGTTGAGCAGGGTACAGATCACAAATACAGAGTGGTCCCTCAACCAAAGCTTATTTCAGACAATAGTGAGCATGTGGGGACAACCACAAATAGACTTATTCGCAAACAGGTTCAACAAGAAATGCGAACAGTTTTATTCCCTCAATGTGATGGACAATCCATTAGCAATTGATGCCCTGGCTCAGGACTGTAATCAGAACATACTGTATGCCTTCCCGCCATTAAATTTGATTCCCCTAGTACTTCAAAAATTAATGAAAGCACAATGCCATATGATCCTTATTGCACCGAATTGGCCCAGGAGGGCTTGGTATCCGCTTCTTCTCTCGATGTTAACGAAGCAACCATGGGAAATACCAGTATCAGAAAACATGATTCAGGTACAAGACCAGGCTGTAACAAATCTAGGAAAATGGAAACTTACAGCGTGGTTTCTGAGAGGGCAGTCCTTGAAAGTAAGGGACTGTCTTCAAGAGTGGTGAATACTCTGTTAAAAAGCAGGAAAGAGAACACTCGTTTAATATACCAGAAGTACTGGAAAACTTTTATTTTATGGTTAGAGAACTCCTACTTCCAATCAACAGAAATGGCAACCATTTTAGAATGTCTGCAGGAGAGTTGAAAAAGGATTGGCCTTAAAGGGAAGGTCCAAGCAAAATAAAGAGTTTCACTTACCTGGGGCTTCTACCAGCCCCATGCAGCCATCCTGTGCCCTCGTAGTCACTCACTGCTGCTCCAGTCCCCCACTGTCAGCTTGCCGACCTCGGAGGTCGGGGGCCACATTACGTACATTTTTACGCATTCCCGCTAGTGCAGGAACATTAACACGTACATTTTTACGCATTACTGGTTCAATGCGTAAAAATTTACGCATTGAACCAGTAACGCGTAAAAATGTATGTGTTAATGTTCCTGCACTAGCGGGAATGCGTAAAAATGTACGCAATGCGGCCTGCCGACCTCCGAGGTCGGCAAGCTGCCAGCGGGGGACTAGAGCAGCAGTGAGTGAATATGAGGGCACAGGATGGCTGCATGGGGCTGGTAGAAGCCCCAGATAAGTGAAACTCATTTTTTTATTTTGCTTGGACCTTCCCTTTAAGCACAATTAAGGTCCAGATATTGGCCTTATCAGTTTATTTAGATAAAAAATTAGCGTTAGACCCTTTAATAATCCGATTTGTCAAGTCGGTGGAAAGAAATAGACCAGTTATGGTCAAGCAGTTCCCAAAATGGGATCTATCTTTAGTCCTGCAGGCATTAACATCTGAGGAATTTGAAGATTCTCTTAGGATGTGTACTCTGAAAACAGTGTTTCTAGTGGCGATCACGTCAGCTAGACGGATTAGTGAACTCAACGCTCTATCATGTAAAGAACCGTACTGCTCCTTCTTTAACGATCGTGTGGTTCTCCGAACAAGCCCAGAATTCCTACCTAAGGTTGGGGACATGTTCCACAGAACACAGGAGATATTACTATCGTTCTGTAGAGATCCAAAGACAGAGAAGGAAAGTAGACAACATAAGTTAGACGTTAGAGAAAATCTTATGGCCTACTTAGAAAAAGTGAAAGAGTTCAGAAAATCAGAAGCTTTATTCATCAACTATACAAGCAAATCCAAGGGATTAAAAGCATCCACAAAAAACAATTGCTAAATGGATAAAGGATTGCATCATACAAGCATACAGCATTATGGGTAAGCAGCCTCCAGAAAACTTAAAGGCCCATTCCACCAGGGCAGCCGCAACTACGTGGGCTTACAGGGCAGGTACGTCACCGTTGAACATCTGCAAGGCGGCAACCTTGAAGAACCTGGGAACCTTCATGAGGCACTATCGGTTGGACCGAATAACGAAAACCGATCAGGATTTCGGAAGAACTGTCTTAAAGGCAGTTAGCCCACCCTGAGGTTAGTGAGTGACTTCTTGCTTATCATCTCAATGTGTACCTGTCCTGGAGTGTTACTGGAAAAACCAGAAGTTAGCTCACCTGGTAACGACATTTTAAGTAACACTCCAGGACAGGTGGGGGTACCCACCCCATATATATCAAATATTGCATGATATACATGTTATGTTATGTGTATGTAAATGTAATATAGTAGGGTTATGGTTAGTATATTGTTCCTTTATATTATATTGCCTGACCCTTGGTCCATCTTTAATTTATAGAGAGGCTGACGGATATTTCCTGTTCCTGGGAGGAGCCAAGTCTCAATGTGTACCTGTCCTGGAGTGTAACTTAAAATGTCGTTACCAGGTGAGCTAACTCCTGGTATCTAACGCGACTGCACGGCTGTGGCCCGCTCGCATCTCCTGGAGCTGCACAGGCGCAGTGCGAGAAAACCTCGTACTGTGCCTGCGCAGTAAGCTCCCGGAGATGCGATCGGGAGAGCGCACTATTCATCTTGTTAGAAGAATAACTGACCGGTGCCGGCAGCAGGGAACGGAGGATCGTAGGAGGATGGCGCGGTACATGACGGTTACAGGGGGCTGATAGAAACCCCAGGTGTCAGTTTGTTGTTTTTTTAACAGGCCACAGAATCCCTTTTTTAAGGCCCAGTGCACACCAAAACCGCTAGCAGATCCACAAAACGCTAGCGTTTTTTGGAGCTGATTTTAGAGCGATTCTAGGCATGTTTAGAGACTTTTTCTAAACATACCTAGCATTTTTGGGTAGCAGATTACACATATTGTTACAGTAAAAGCTGTTACTGTACAGCTTCTGCAACAAAAATGCCTGGAAAACCGCTCTGATCTAGCGTTTTTCAGAGCGGTTTACGGTTTCCTATACTTTACATTGAGGATGAAACGCTTCAGAAAACCGCAAACGTGCAGCAGGAGGCACGTTTGCGGTTTGGAGAAAACCTCAAACCGCTGGTGTGCACCATCCCATTGGAATAAATTAGCCAAGCGTTTTTACAGGCGGATGCGGCCGGCGGATCGCACCTAAAACCGCTCAGTGTGCACTGGGCCTTACTCTGTGTCTGGCAACCTTGAAAATTCTATTTTCAGATGACCAACTTCAAACTTGAGAGGCACAGTGGCATTCTGGTTAGCATGCTTGCTTTGTAGCACTAAAGTTCTATCTGCATTTGTATTTTCTGTGTTTGCATTAATTTCCTGTGGGCACTCCCCACACTCCTAAGGCCTAGTTCTTACTTGTGTTATAGTGGCAAACGGATCCGTGAAAACTGATCTGATCACCAGTCGATCGGTTATACTCCATTGCCACTGTGTTTCCATTGTCCAAAGTGGATTTTGCCTTTTAGAACAGTCCGTTTCTTCACTCTAGTTTCTCATTCTTCATTCTAGTTTTCTCATTCCACCAATGCAGTGCTTCAGCTTCCGTTTCCATTCCACTGGGCTCAGAGGTCCGTAAAAATTGGTGCAGCAGGAAACTGCGGATACAATGTTAACCTATGAATCAGTTAACATCCGTCTGTTCAAGCGTATCCGTTCCGCATGATCTGCTAAACGGATCAGTTTGAACAGATCCAGAGCAGTACCCGTTCATTGATTCAGCGCTGCGTAATATGTTGGCGCTTTATAAATACAATAAATAATAATTGATCTAAGTCCCTGTTGTAATGATCGGCGGCTTGAATGAGCTACGATTATTCTGCAAAAAAAAAAGTTACACGTCCACTTTTCACTTGCTGTAAGCTATATACGCTTACAGGTCGCTCAAAAAAAAAATACTGAGCACATCTTGTGGCCAAATAGTAAAATTAAATCTACATAAATGTATTTAAAAAAAAAAACACAATTACATTTAAAATTAACTTATTCCCTCCCACACTCTCCCATAGTACCCCCCAAAAATGTTGGCATGTTAAAAAAAAAAAAAAATAGATACCTTAAGGACTGAACTTGTTCAATATGTATGTCAAGAGGGTAGATTACTATTATTTTTTTAAAATGTTTAAATGCTTGTAAATAGTGATGGACGCAAAACTGAAAAAAATGCACCTTTTAGTTCCAAATAAAATATTGGCGCCATACTTTGTGATAGGGCATAATTTAAACGGTGTAATAACCAGGACAAATGGGCAAATACGTGTTTTTTAACCTCCTGGGCGATGCAATAATATCGCCAGGGGGCGGCGCAGCACATTTTTTTAAAATTATTTTTTTTTTAATCATGTAGCTAGCCTAGCACTAGCTACATGATAGCCGCTGTGCAGCGGCATCCCCCCCACCCCCTCCGATCGCCTCCGGCAATCAAAGCAAACAGGAAATCCCGTTCAGAACGGGATTTCCTGTTTGGCTTCCCCCGTCGCCATGGCGACGATCGGGATGACGTCATCGACGTTGTGACGTCAGAGGCAGTCCCGATCCACCCCTCAGCGCTGCCTGGCACTGATTGGCCAGGCTGCGCACGGGGTCTTGGGGGGGGGGGAGCGGTGCGGCACGGCAGGTAGCGGCGAATCAGCACGGAGCGGCGGCGATCGGTATATACACGCAGCTAGCAAAGTGCTAGCTGCGTGCAACAAAGAAAAAATTATGCAAATCGGCCCACCGGGGCCTGAGAAATCCTCTGTGGCGGCTTACCCCGAGCTCAGCTCGGGATTATCCCCCACAGGGTTAATTATGGTAGCCTGTATTATTTTAAAACAATAATGGCTGAAAACTGAGAAATTATGAATCTTTCCATTTTTTTCTTAATCCCATTAAAATGCATTTAGGAAAAAAATTCTTAGCAAAATGTACCACCCAAAGAAAGCCTAATTGGTGGCGGAAAAAAAACCAAGATATAGATCATTTAGTTGTGATAAAGTTTTTTTTTCAACAATTCCAGCTGCCTAGCAGTCCTGCTGATCTTCTGTCTTCATTGGTGTCTGAATCCTGCACCTGAAATCCGCATGCAGGTAATCTTGTCAGAAATTCCTGATCTGCATGCTTTTTCAGGGTCTATAGCTAAAAGGTTTGGCGGCAGAGGATCTGCAGGACAGCTGAGCAATTTTTATGGTTTAAAATTAAAACAACTGAAGTGATAGGTATATGGAGGCTGTACCATATTTATTTATATATGTACCATATTTATTGCCTTTTAAACAATACCAGTTTCCTGGTATCAGCCCTGCTGATCTATTTGGCTGCAGCAGTGTCTCAATAACACAAGAAACAAACAAGCATGCAGATAATCTTGTCAGATCTGACATTATTGTCAAACACCTGATGTGCTGCATGCTTGTTCAGGGTCTATGGCTTAGTGTTAGAGGCAGATGATCAGCAAGACAGCCAGGCAACTGGTATTGCGTAAAAGAAAATAAATATTGCAGCCTCCATATTGCTCTCCTCTTGTTACAGTTGTCCTTTAAGTGTCAGCCTCCATATCCCGCTCACTTCATGCTCCCTTTCATTTATAAACTACTGGCAACAAAAGCAAGTACACCCCAAGTGAAAAATATAAACGTTCTGTCCAATTAGACATTTTCCCTCCCTGGAGTCATGTTACTCGTTAGTGATACAATGTCGCAAGTGTGTTAACCACTTGAGGACCGCGGGCTTTACCCCCCTTAAAGAGACGAAAAAAAAACTATGATATTATGATTTGTATGTGTAGTACAGCTAAGAAATAAAACATTAAGATCAGATACATCAGTCTATTTGTTTCCAGTACAGGAAGGTTTAAGAAACCCCAGTTGTTATCTCTCTACAAAAAAGCCATTATCTCTACGACTTTCAAAGTCCTGGAGAGGGCTGTTTTCTGACTTTTATTATCTCAACTGTTAACTATTTACTTTTCCTCTGGCAGAGGAGAGGTCATTAGTTCACAGACTGCTCTGAAAGAATCATTTTGAATGCTGAGTGTTGTGTAATTTGCACATATTAGAGAATGATGCAATGTTAGAAAAAACACTATATACCTGAAAATAAAAATATGAGAATATTTTCTTTGCTGCTAATCTTCTAGTAATTATTCATAGTACACAACCAATTCATTATATCATTTTTTTTTTTTCGCTTCAGTGTTTCTTTAAGGACCAGACCCTTTTTTTCCATTCAGACCATTGCAACCTTCACGGTTTATTGCTCGCTCATACAACCTACCACCTAAATGAATTTTGGCTCCTTTTCTTGTCACTAATAAAGCTTTCTTTTGGTGCTATTTGATTGCTGCTGCGATTTTTACTTTTTATTATATTCATCAAAAAAGACATGAATTTTGGCAAAAAGATTTTTTTAAATTTCTGTGCTGACATTTTTCAAATAAAGTAAAATTTCTGTATACATGCAGCACGAAAAATGTGGACAAACATGTTTTTGATAAAAAAACAAAACCCATTCAGCCTATATTTATTGGTTTGGGTAAAAGTTATAGCGTTTACAAACTATGGTGCAAAAACTGAATGTTCCCATTTTGTAGCATCTATGACTTTTCTGACCACCTGTCATGTTTCATGAGGGGCTAGAATTACAGGATAGTATAAATACCCCCCAAATGACCCCATTTTGGAAAGAAGACATCCCAAAGTATTCACTGAGAGGCATAGTGAGTTCATAGAAGATATTATTTTTTGTCACAAGTTAGCGGAAAATGACACTTTGTGACAAGAAAAAAAAAAGTTTCCATTTCTGCTAACTTGTGACAAAAAAAAAATGAAATCTGCCACGGACTCACCATGCCCCTCTCTGAATACCTTGAAGTGTCTACTTTCCAAAATGGGGTCATTTGTGGGGAGTGTTTACTGTCCTGGCATTTTGGGGGGGGGGGGTGCTAATTTGTAAGCACCCCTGTAAAGCCTAAAGGTGCTCATTGGACTTTGGGCCCCTTAGCGCAGTTAGGCTGCAAAAAAGTGCCACACATGTGGTATTACCGTACTCAAGAGAAGTAGTATAATGTGTTTTGGGGTGTATTTTTACACATACCCATGCTGGGTGGGAGAAATATCTCTGTAAATGACAATTGTTTGATTTTTTTTACACACAATTGTCCATTTACAGAGATATTTCTCCCACTCAGCATGGGTATGTGTAAAAATACACCCCAAAACACATTATACTACTTCTCCTGAGTACGGCGATACCACATGTGTGGCACTTTTTTGCACCCTAACTGCGCTAAGGGGCCCAAAGTCCAATGAGTTCCTTTTAGGATTTCACAGGTCATTTTTGTTTCAAGACTACTCCTCACGGTTTAGGGCCCCTAAAATGCCAGGGCAGTATAGGAACCCCACTAATGACCCCATTTTAGAAAGAAGACACCCCAAGCTATTCCGTTAGGAGTATGGCGAGTTCATAGAAGATTTTATTTTTTGTTACAAGTTAGCGGAAATTGATTTTAATTGTTTTTTTTTTTTTCACAAAGTGTCATTTTCCGCTAATTTGTGACAAAAAATAAAATCTTCTATGAACTCACCATACTCCTAACGGAATACCTTTGGGTGTCTTCTTTCTAGAAGGGGGTCATTTGTGGGGTTCCTATACTGCCCTGGCATTTTAGGGGCCCTAAACCGTGAGGAGTAGTCTTGAAACAAAAATGACCTGTGAAATCCTAAAGGTACTCATTGGACTTTGGGCCCCTTAGCGCAGTTAGGGTGCAAAAAAGTGCCACACGTGGTATTGCCGTACTCAGGAGAAGTAGTATAATGTGTTTTGGGGTGTATTTTTTACACATACCCATGCTGAGTGGGTATCTCTGTAAATGGACAATTGTGTGTAAAAAAAAACAAATCAAACAATTGTCATTTACGGAGATATTTTTCCCACCCAGCATGGGTATGTGTAAAAATACACCTCAAAACACATTATACTACTTCTCCTGAGTATGGCGATACCACATGTGACACTTTTTTGCAGCCTAGGTGCGCTAAGGGGCCCAACGTCCTATTCACAGGTCATTTTGAGGTATTTGTTTTCTAGACTACTACTCACGGTTTAGGGCCCCTAAAATGCCAGGGCAGTATAGGAACCCCACAAGTGACCCCATTTTAGAAAGACACCCCAAGGTATTCCGTTAGGTGTATAGGGAGTTCATACAAGATTTTATTTTTTGTCACAAGTTAGTGAAAAATGACACTTTGTGAAAAAAAAAACAATAAAAATCAATTTCCGCTAACTTTTGACAAAAAATAAAATCTATGAACTCGTCATACACCTAACAGAATACCTTGGGGTGTCTTTTTTTCTAAAATGGGGTCACTTGTGGGGTTCCTATACCGCCCTGGCATTTTACGGGCCCAAAACCGTGAGTAGTCTGGAAACCAAATGTCTCAAAATTACTGTTCAGGGGTATAAGCATCTGCAAATTTTGATGACAAGTGGTCTATGAGGGGGCGAATTTTGTGGAACCGGTCATAAGCAGGGTGGCCTTTTAGATGACAGGTTGTATTGGGCCTGATCTGATGGATAGGAGTGCTAGGGGGGGTGACAGGAGGTGATTGATGGGTGTCTCGGGGTGGTTAGAGGGGAAAATAGATGCAATCAATGCACTGGGGAGGTGATCGGAAGGCGATCTGAGAGTTTGGCCGAGTGATCAGGAGCCCACACGGGGCAAATTAGGGCCTGATCTGACGGGTAGGTGTGCTAGGGGGTGACAGGAGGTGATTGATGGGTGTCTCAAGGTGTGATTAGAGGGGGGAATAGATGCAAGCAATGCACTGGCGAGGTGATCAGGGCTGGGGTCTGAGGGCGTTCTGAGGGTGTGGGCGGGTGATTGAGTGCCCTAGGGGCAGATAGGGGTCTAATCTGATGGGTAGCAGTGACGGGGGGATTGATGGTTAATTAGAGGGTGTTTAGGGTAGAGAACAGATGTAAACACTGCACTTGGGAGGTGATCTGACGTCGGATCTGCGGGCGATCTATTGGTGTGTGTGGGTGATCAGATTGCACGCAAGGGGCAGGTTAGGGGCTGATTGATGGGTGGCAGTGACAGGGGGTGATTGATGGGTGGCAGTGACAGGGGGTGATTGACAAGTGATCTGTGGGTTATTAAAGGGAAGAACAGATGTAAATAATGCACTGGTGAATTGATAAGGGGGGGGGGGTCTGAGGGCAATCTGAGCGTGTAGGCGGGTGATTTGGTGCCCGCAAGGGGCAGATTAGGGTCTGATCTGATGGGTAACAGTGACAGGGGGTGATTGATGGGTATTTCGTGGGTGTTTAGGGTAGAGAACAGATGTAAACACTGCACTTGGGAGGTGATCTGACGTCAGATCTGCGGGCGATCTATTGGTGTGGGTGGGTGATCAGATTGCCCGCAAGGGGCAGGTTAGGAGCTTGAAGAGCTACCAAAAGGTAATCACGGGAAAAAAAATCATCCTTTCTATCACAAGAGATTGCAAATGCAGTTAACAAACCAACCCAACTGTTCCGCACAGTGAAAAAACTCTGCAACCCAGCATGTCAAAAACTTAAAGCGGACCCAAACCAAACATTTTTTTAATTAAAAATATTTAGTTGCACCACTCTGACACCTACAAAGATAAATAAACGCTCCTTCAAGCCTATGAGCATTTCAGTGCATGCTTTTCACCCTTCTCTTTTCATAACTAGGGTTATACTGGGGGCAGCCATTAGCAATTCCTCCATTGCTGGACACCATCTACTCCACCAGTTTGCCGGAAAAATGCCGGCAATTTGAAAGGAAGGGAGGGGTTCCTCCAATAAATGTAAAATATTGTATATTTGTCATCATGCAACTGAAAAAAGGCTGCTATTTATTATTATAATTTAGAAAATAGATTTTATTTCTGAAATCTTGTATTTTTAATTTGGGTCCACTTTAATATCGAGTCTTCAAAGGACCTCTGTGACCAATTTGCCCATTTCTTCACAGACAAAGTCTCCGCTATAAGGTCCGCCATCCAACTTACAGCATCTGAGCCTAATATAGCGCCGAAGACCATTAGCAGAGACAACGTAACACCTTGGTCAAACTTCAAAGAAATTGATGAAGAAGTCACATCAAGCATCCTCCTTCACGTCCGCCCAACTACCTGTGACCTGGATCCTGGCCCAACACCGTTCATGTTGAACTGCCCCGACCTGTTCGTACCGGTATTCCTCAAAATTGTTAACTGTTCCTTACAATCAGGGATATTTCCTGCTTTACTGAAGGAAGCAATCATCAGGCCTCTCCTCAAAAAACCCTCCCTGGACCCAGATGCAATGACCAGCTACAGACCTGTCTCTAACCTCCCCTTTCTGGGCAAGCTAATTGAAAAAGCTGTATATTTCCAGCCAGAAGCCAGAATCCTACAAAATAACAGTTATGACCCATTCCAGTCTGGCTTCAGGAAACACCACAGCACTGAAACTGCCCTCATCCAAATATGCAACCACCTGCTCATGGCAAGAGACAGAGGAGAGTGCTCGATCCTCATACTGCTAGACCTTTCTGCAGCCTTTGACACAGTTGACCATGACATCTTGATAAACAGGCTACAGGAATACTGCGGCATTGATGGCATAGTACTTCAGTGGTTCCAATCCTTCTTGAGTGGCAGAACCCACAAAGTGTCTATGGGGCCCTTCCTGTCCACCCCTGTAACACTTAAGTATGGGGTGCCCCAGGGCTCAATCCTCTCTCCCCTGCTTTTCATGATTTACATGCTACCGTTGGGAAAACTAATCCAAAAACATGGCCTGACATACCACTGCTATGCAAACGACACCCAACTATATCCTTCAAGCCTGGTGTGACAGACCCAACTCTAACTATAAACGCCTGCTTACGTGAACTACAGCAATGGATGAATGACAACTGGCTGAAACTAAATGCAGACAAAACTGAAGTCCTTCTGATTGGAGGGCAGAGCATGATAACAAAACAACTTAACTTGCAGTCTTCACCACTGGGAATAGGAGGCACGGATCTACGCAGCTCTGATCATGTGCGTAGCCTGGGAGTTCTAATTGATGGGGATTTAAACTTCAGAACTCAAATCTCTGCTGTGGTGAAATCATACTATTTTCACCTGAAGAACATTGCAAAAATCAAGCACCTCATACCCCCAGAAGATCTGCCAACCTTAGTCCACGCCTTCATCACATCCCGACTGGACTACTGCAATGCTCTCTACACTGGCCTTCCAAAAAAAGTCTTGTACCGCCTACAGCTGATACAGAATACTGCTGCCAGACTGCTAATTAACCAACCCCGTCACTGCCACATAACGCCAGTCTTGCATTCCCTTCACTGGCTACCTATAGAATGGAGGGTCCTATTCAAGATCGGCCTACTGACATTCAAATCCCTGAATAATCTAGGCCCTGGATACATGAAAGATATGTTACAGCTACGTAGCAATCCCTGCATTCTCAGATCCACAGGTTCTAATAATCTAGTCATACCCAGAGTCCACTTGGAAACTTTTGGTCCCAGAGCCTTCTGTCATGCTGCCCCTACGTTTTGGAACTCCTTACCTCAACAGATCAGGACAGCCCCATCCCTGGACGTGTTTAAATCCAGACTGAAAACCCACCTGTTCAGTCTGGCATTTGCAGAAATATAACTTTTGTTGTGTGAATACTTCATCCTACTAATTA
Organism: Hyperolius riggenbachi; assembly: GCF_040937935.1. NCBI lineage: Eukaryota > Metazoa > Chordata > Amphibia > Anura > Hyperoliidae > Hyperolius > Hyperolius riggenbachi. The sequence goes on from NC_090649.1 coordinate 191,488,714, forward strand.
CTGAATCTGAGAGAGCCTAAGCGCTTTGAGTCCTATGGGAGAAAAGCGCTATAGAAATGTTATTGTATTATTGTATTGTAGGGGCTGATTGATGGGTGGCAGTGACAGGGGGTGATTGATGGGTGATTGACGTGTGATTGACAGGTGATCAGGGGATAGATGTATACAGTACACAGGGGGGGGGGTCTGGGAGAATCTGAGGGGTGGGGGGGTGATCAGGAGGGAGCAGGGGGCAGTTTAGGGAATAAAAAAAAATAGTGTTTACAAATAGTGACAGGGAGTGATTGATGGGTGATTAGGGGGGTGATTGGGTGCAAACAGTGGTCTGGGGGGTGGGCGGGGGGGGGGTCTGAGGGGTGCTGTGGGCGATCAGGGGGGGGGGGAATCAGTGTGCTTGGGTGCAGACTAGGGTGGCTGCAGCCTGCCCTGGTGGTCCCTCGGACACTGGGACCACCAGGGCAGGAGGCAGCCTGTATAATACACTTTGTATACATTACAAAGTGTATTATACACTTTGTATGCGGTGATCCGTGTGCTAGTAACCCGCCGGCGCTTCCGAGCGGCCGGCGGGTTACAGCGCGAGGGGGGCGGAGCCAGGTGCCGGTTGCTGATCGCGTCACAAATGACGCGATCGCTCCGCCCATGCCCGTACAAGGACCGCCGCCAATTGTACATGCGGCGGTCCTTGCGGGATCCACTTGCCAGCCGCCTCTGTGCAGTGGGCGGTCGGCAAGTGGTTAAAGGGAAACTAAATTGAGAGGGATATGGATTTCTCCTTTTAAACAATACCAGTTGCTTGGCAGCCCTGCAGATCTCTTTAGGTGCAGTAGTGTTTGAGTCCCAACCCTGAAACAAGCATGCAGCTAATCCAGTTTGACTTCAGTCAGAGCACCTGATCTGCATGCTTGTTGTGGGGCTGTGGCTGAAAGTATTAGAGACACAGGATGAGCAGGAGAGTCAGGCAACTGGAATTATTTTAAAATTCATATCCTTCTCAGGTTAGGTTCCCTTTAAATGTGATGTTATCACTCACACTCTCTCATACTGGTCACTGGAAGTTCAACAATGGCACCTCATGGCAGACAATTCTGGAGATTAAAAAAAAAAAAATTGTTGCTCTACATAAAAATAGCCTATGCTATGAAAAAGATCGCCAACACCCTGAAACTGAGCTGCAGCATAGTGATCAAGATCATAGAGTGGTTTAACAGGACCAGTTCCACTCAGAACAGGTCTTGCCATGGTAGATCAAAGGAGTTGAGTGCACATGCTCAGCGTCTTGTCCAGAGGTTGTTTTTTTGCAAATATGAGTGCTGGCAGAATTGCTACAGAGGTTGAAGGGTAGACGTTCAGCCTTTCAGTTCTCAGAACGTACACTGAACCATAAAATGTTTTGCATGGCTGTTCCAAAAGGAATTCTCTAAAGATGATGTACAAGAAAGCTTGCAGTTTGCTGAAGACAAGTAGACTAAGAACATGAGTTACTGGAAACATGCCCTGTGTTTTGAAGAGAACAAGATAAACTTATTTGGTTTACATGGTGACAAGAGTGTTTGGCGGCAGCCAGGTGAGTACAAAGACAAGTGTGTCTCACTAACAGTCAAGCATGGTGGTGGTGTCATGGTTTGAGACTGCATGAGTGCTGCCAGCACTGAGGATCTACACTTCACTGAGGGAACCATGAATGCCAACCTGTGCTGTTACATACTGAAGCAGAGCATGATACCCCCTCCCTTTGGAAACTGGGTCGCAGGGCAGAAGTTAAGACACATCAAAATGTACTCTACGACTAATTTTAAATAAAATGAGGGCACAAATACTTCATTTGATATCAAACTGGATGCACAGCAATCCATTATTCCCAAGGTGCACCTATGGCTTTGCAGTCCATTTTGTTGCACTAATTGTTACAGCGCCATTCTTTGTTCACATAGCCCCAAAAATCAGTGGACGAATGTCACCATTATGAAAATAGACCATCCGGGGCTTATCAAATATAGGTAGTTTGTACTGTTCAGTCTTGTAGTTTTCTTGAAAATTTTATCAAGTTTGATATTTTTGAAAATTACATTTTTATTTATGATGGATTGAGTTTGTCCCTTCCTACTTTTTATGCGACAAGGGTTGAAGCTAAAAGGCACATCAAAATTTATGCTAAGACTCATTTTGAGTAAAACGAGGTCACCTATACCTCACTTAACGATAAACTGGTTGCCCAGCAATCCATTATTCTCACGTGACCTATGGCTTTTTTGCAGTCCATTTTTTTTGCTATAATTGTTACAGCACCTGCACTGTGTGACCACATTCATGAATGGGAGTGCGGCAGCGAAGGAGAGGGTCCCAGTGAGCAGTGGTGGAGAATCGGAGAAGCCTCTGGATTGTCTAAAAACTTCCCTCTACTGAGGTATTTTTAGTAAATAGTACACATTTATAACATTGATATGTTTTGCAGTAAACATGTATAACAATACCGGTAACATTAAATAACCTATAAAACCAGGACATTGATGCCAACTAAGGGCTGAGATACACCAGAAAAGCTCTCCAAACGCTAGAGGCTTCAAAAGCTCTTCCCGATGTAATGCTGTTTTGTTTTTTTTGTTTCTTTTTACAAAACCTCATCGCTCCAGTGTGCATAGACACAGGATAACATTAGCAGGAGGTTACAAAATCTCAAAACGCTCAGAAAAACTCCTCTGGTGTGCACCAGGCCTAATAGCTTTCCATATCGGATCAACTAGAAGACAGTGACAAAACTGTTCAGAATAGCAGACCGTGTACTAAATTGCAAAATTAATGTTTAATAGCCGATAAACTTTAGAGACAAACGTGGGCATTGCGAGCACTATAGTATAACTGATTAAGGGGAGAGAGAGGGGGCACCCTAAAAGTTTAATTTAAGGCTGGAACCACACAATCCTTTTCAATACAATATAAAGTGAATTCTCGGTCATCTAGTCTGGTGACCAATGGTCTGAAAGACTCATGGTGAGCTGTTTATTGTCCATATTTAACACCGAGTCCCTCGGAAAGATACAAGTAGTTTATTTCCAGATACAATGTCAACATTGTTATCGGCAGGATGCAGTATGTTCAGCTATCCAAGTATATATTGTTCCTTAGAGACTTTTCTACTATAGACAGCCAGGCTAAAGAGTGACATCTCTGCATGGGAAGCTATCCACTTTTACCGTATGTTGTATTATGTGTGTACTTGTCAATATTCTGTAATAGATCCATGTTTTCTTAGGACTGTAGTGATTATGCATAAAGCACACTTTTGATCTTTATTCATTCTGCTTTTTTTAGGTTTGATGGCAATCATGGTTGTGTTGTTGTTGTTCGTGGCATCAAGTTTTGTAGGTGCTAATGCTTTTTGTTCACACTTGTGTGACTGCTCAACAAAGGATGCCATTAGTTGCAAGGGTAAATCAATTACAGATATTAGTAAGTTATCCATACCTTCTAATGTTACATATGTTCTTATAAGTGACACTCAAGCTTCAGAACTGACCAACACCTCCTTTGGGTATATGCCTGTTACTTTGCGTCTATATATGAATAACAACCAATTTTCCTTGATAACCTCTGGAGTGTTTCAAAAGTTCCCTCTTCTGAAATCATTGAAAATGACAAACAGTAAAGTAGAAAGTCTACCTCAAGATGCATTCTATACATTATATGATCTGGAGCAGTTGTTTCTGGAACAAAATGCATTGACTGAGCTTGATCCACTTCTATTTAAAGACACGGGAAATCTAAAAAATCTTAACTTGAACAGAAATAACCTTGTGGAACTACCTCCTGGCTTGTTAGATCGTCTTGAAAATCTCACTTTATTAAATTTGTCCAGAAATAAATTAACCTCTTTGCCGAAACATATATTCCGCTCATTGGTAAAACTGAGAACCCTATATCTTTATGATAACGAATTGAAGGAGATCTCATCAGAGGTATTTTCTGATCTCATTGAGCTGGAAGAGTTGAGCTTATCTTCAAACTTAATTGAAACAATTGACAAAGATGCATTCTACAATTTACCCACACTGAAAAAATTAACTCTTCATAATAATAGTTTAGGAACTTTACCAGATGGCTTATTCCTTCATTTGCCTTCGTTAACGAAACTGAATTTGTATGAAAACCCATTAACAGAACTTCCCTCTGTACTTTTTGGTAGAATGGATAACCTCTCTGAATTGTGGCTTTATCGAACAAATCTTACATCGGTTCCTAATTTTGTTTTTAGTAATTTAACGAACCTGAAAATACTGAGGTTAACTCTGAATGCACAACTTCACAGTCTTCCATCTGAATCATTCAGTGGTTTGAACAAACTCGCTGAGCTGTCCTTACATACAAACAATTTAAGCTTTCTTAATGAAAGTCTATTTAAGGATCTCCACCAACTTAAAGCTCTTTCTCTGTATAATAACAATTTGGAGCATCTTCCTGAGAATATTCTTTATCCTCTTATAAATCTCCATACCTTGTATCTGAGCAGCAGTAGAATAAGAGCCCTCCCAGGGAACTTCTTAAAACCGCTGAACAATCTTAGAGGGATCTATCTTGATGGCAACCTTTGGACCTGTGATTGTCAACTCAAAGATTTCAAGGCATGGCTTGAAGAGAATACAGCAGTAGTGCAGGATTACAAGTCACTTATTTGTGACAGTCCTTCTGCACTAAAAGGAAAACCCATCTCTGAATTTGTGGCACCAGTTTGTTCCTATTCAACCGCACAAAGCAAGAGTCATATTTTTGAGGCCACATCAACTGCTTCAACCACACAAAGCAGGAGCCATATTTTTGAGGCCACATCACCTGCTTCAACCACACAAAACACACAGCCTGATATGGTGGGTTATCTTGCAACTGCCCCTTATTTTTCTGACGGAGTCAAATCTTTGCTTGATGACCCTACTGCTGTTACCTATAATGCTGCTCCGACCAGACCGATTCCTCCTATGGGAACAAACCGTAATGTTACATCCAAGCACAATTTACATAGCAGTCTCTTTGAAAGAAGATTTCGTCTTCAATATGGAAAAATCATCACTTATCTCTTTGTGGCTTCAGCAGTTGTGCAGCTGCTCCTCATACTCATAACATGTTTTAGTATCCTGAAAATTTGGGAGCTCTATAGTTATTTTAAAAGCCGTGAAGAATCTGTAGTTTTACTGCGTGTTTTAATACCGGTAAGTCCAGCTTCTTCACACACAGCGTGATTGCTAAAATTTATATTTGTTTATAGGTCTGATATATATATATATATATATATATATATATATATATATATTACAGAGGGGCTGCAGCACACAACAGGAAAACAGTAACAGGGGCTCTTGGTTACGCTTTAACGCGCTTAAGCTCACTAACTGCGCCAAAGTGTCCCCAATCTGGTGAGTCCTACTCTACCATGCAAAATGCCAGTTTTTATAAGCAGTCTAGTGGGAACTAAACCAAAAACCCAAGAGTCTACTAAATGGGAAAAAAGGAAGCTAAAAACAGCGCGTTAAAGCGTAACCAAGAGCCCCTGTCACTGTTTTCCTGTTGTGTGCTGCAGCCCCTCTGTAATTATATATTTCTTATGGAGCTTGGGGACCTTCTGTGCTGCGCTGCGTGCATGCTTTGCATAGAATTGCATTAAAAAATTTGGTTTGCGCTGCTTACCCCTTGGTATATATATATATATATATATATATATATATATATATATATATATATATATATATATATATATATATTATCTCCATGCTAGACACCAGTTTTTAATTGTGATGAAATGTAGTCATAATCATTTGCAAGTTTGATATACCATAAGTAAATCATGGTCATTTATAGTCCTGTCTTTATTAGCTCAGCAGTTTGGACTGTTTTGTTTCCAGAGTAGTGTGTAAGTTACTCAATGTAGAATAGTGGGTTTCCATCGAAGAGTTATAAATGTTATACTTTTTGGTCAAAAGTCTAACGCAGTACCATCTCTTTTCTCCTTCCTTTCTTAAATGACAACTGCAGTGAGAGGGATATGGAGGGTGCCGTATTTATTTCCTCTTAAAGCGACACTGAAGCGGAAAAAAAACATTATGATTTGTATGTGTAGCACAGCTAAGAAATAAAACATTAAGATCAGATACATCAGTCTAATTGTTTCCAGTACAGAAAGAGTTGAGAAACTCCAGTTGTTATCTCTATGCAAACAAGCCATTAAGCTCTCCGACTAAGTTAGTCATGGAGAGGGCTGTTATCTGACTTTTATTATCTCAACTGTTCCAGGACTATTTACTTTTCCTCTGCTAGAGGAGAGGTCATTACTTCACAGACTGCTCTGAAAGACTCATTTTGAATGCTGAGTGTTGTGTAATGTGCACATATTATAGAATGATGCAATGTTAGAAAAAACACTATATACCTGAAAATAAAAGTATGAGAATATTTTCTTTGCTGCTAATCTTCTAGTAATTATTCATAGTACACAACCAATTCACTCTATCATATTTTATTTTTTCGCTTCAGTGTCTCTTTAGGCAATACCAGTTGCCTGGCAGCCCTGCTGATCTTTTTGGCTGCAGTAGTGTAGTGTCTGAATCACACCAGAAACAAGCATGCAGCTAATCTTGTCAGATCTGACAATGTCAGAAACGCCTGATCTGCATATACTTGTTCAGGGTTTGTGGCTAAAAGTATTAGAAGCAGAGGTTCAGCAGGACAGCCAGGCAACTGATATTGCTTAAAAGGAAACAATTATGGCAGCCTCCATGTACCTCTTGCTTCAGTTGTCTTTTAAATTATTTGTAAAGCAAATTAGGAAAGAGGAGGCAAGCAATAGGTTCATACATAGTGCTAGGCTACATTCACAGTGGCCTTTGAGTTCCCTGTAGTAGCAGGAATGTAATGGATCGGGATATCGGTGCCACACACTACCCACATAATGCATCGCATACAGTGAAGCCTAAAGTCAATGAAAAGTATGCTTCACATTTATTTTTAACATGCATGTTTTGGGGTAATGCACTGCATGCAGTTGTGATGACTCACGTCTTTATGCCGCTTCCACCACGCTGTGAATGTTGCTATAGGTGGTGCCTTGCAGTGCGGCAAGGTGTGTAACATAGCGTCAGTTATGCCGCACTGCAACGCACCAATGTGAACGTAGTCTAAATGTCTATGTTGCATGTATGGTGGCTGGCTAAAGCTGGATTACATCTTGAGACCATAGACATTAAATAGCTAGTACCTAAGGCTACTTGCACACCAAGACGTTGCGTTAGGTGCCACGTTAAGGTCGCATAACGTGCACCTAACAACGTATGGTGCTGAAAGATAGGACGGTAGAGTGAGCCGCGTTAGGCGGCTCTATCCCTATAAGGTCTCCCAGAGTGGCGCTGATTGGCCGGCGGGACCACGTGATGCGGAGCGAGACACTCCGCATCACGTGGTCCCGCCGGCCAATCAGCTGCCGCCAGTGCAGTGAATATTAAGTAGCCATGTGCGCGGCTACTGTAGCTGGCTCTCCCCGCCTCCTCTCTGCACCCCACTGAGCATGTGCAAACAATCTAACGCGGCTATAGTCGCTCTAACGCCATAGCATGCTGCACTTTCCGGCCAACGTGCAGCGTTACATGTAACGCAACGTGGGCTGTGTGAACAGCCCACTTGTGTTACATTGCTGTGCGTTGGGGGAGCGTTACAGGTGCACTAACGTGTGCCTGTAACGTCCCTGTGTGTAAGCAGCCTAAACCTTGCCCACCAATGGCACACCTCAAGTCCACACTCCTGTAACATTCACACTTTATTTCTAATATTTAATCTACAGTGTCCCCCACTATCATAGTAAGGCCCCTGTCAGGGGTGTAGCTACAAATCGTTGGGCCTCCCAGTAAAGCTTTGATGGGGCCTCCTAATGTTTGCACCTCTCTAGCAGGTGCACATAGCACAAATAACTGTGGGTAGTGCTTCCAATGTAGTCATTAGGGATGGTCAATGAGGTACAAATAATTCCAAATTGATGCAGGATTATACAGATTCTGTATGCAACTTTATGCAGCTTGAAAACTGGCCAATCAAAGTCTACATTGGCAGGCTTGATTAGCTCATTTTCAAGCTACATATATTTGCATAAAGAATTTGAATCTTGCATCAACTCAGAAATATTTGCATCTCATTGACCATCCATAGTGGTAATGCTGCACAGTATGCAGTCCTACTATAACTGCCTAATGCCCCTCTTTCCTCCTCAGCTGTAGATTTTATGTATGTGCCCAGACAATGAAATGTGCCATTTAACTACTAAATGTGTCAAAACTGTGTCAACCATTTGTTACTTTATTGCTTGTTACATAAATAAATATATCCATTTATGCTTTTTCCTGGTGGAAATTATTCGACTCATTTCATTGTTGCAGCGCTTTGCTGATTGCTGATCATTGGCAATTGCTGCAACAGAGCTGCCAGTGGGCCCCAGGCCTAACTGAAGGTGTGTTGGGGGGGGGGGGGTGTCCTCTGCTTAAATAGTTTGCATTTGCCCTTTTCCACAAGCAGTTTAGAGGTAGTGAAAAGACTGTCAAACTCCCAACAACTGCTTGCTGCTGCCTGGTAACTGCTCACTGAGCTACAGTTTAGCCGCCTCTGGAAAAAGACCCTTAAAGGAATACTTAAAGGGAACCTAAACTGAGAGGGATATGGATGTTTCCTTTTAAACAATACCAGTTGCTTGGCAGTCCCACTGATCTCTTTGGCAGAAGTAGTGGCTGAATCACACCTGAAACAAGCATGCAGCTAATCCAGTCTGACTTCAGTCAGAGCACCTGATCTGCATGCTTGTTGAGGGGCTGTGGCTGAAAGTATTAGAGACACAGGATCAGCAGGAGAGTCAGGGAACAGGCATTATTTTAAAAGGAAAAATACATATCCTTCTCAGTTTAGGTTCCCTTTAAGGGAAAAAAAAAATGACATTTACTCACCCGGGGCATCCCTCAGCCCCCTGAAGCTGGATGGTGCCCTCGCAGCCCCGCTCCGATCGTCCTGTCCCCGCCGGCGGCTACTTCCAGGTTCGGCGACAGCCGCCGACAGGCCGGGAACGCGGCTGATTTTCCGCGTTCCCACTCGCTATATGCTGCTATAGCGTAGCTATATACGCTATAGCAGCATATAGCGAGTGGGAACGCGGAAAATCAGCCGCGTTCCCGGCCTGTCGGCGGCTGTCGCCGAACCCGGAAGTAGCCGCCGGCGGGGACAGGACGATCGGAGCGGGGCTGCGAGGGCACCATCCAGCTTCAGGGGGCTGAGGGATGCCCCGGGTGAGTAAATGTCATTTTTTTTTTTCCCTTAAGTATTCCTTTAAAGGGAAAACTGTAACAAGAGAGATGTGGAGGCTGCATTATTTATTTCCTTTTAAACAATACAAGTTGTCTGGCAGCCCTGCTGATCTATCTGGCTGCAGTAGTGTCTGAATCACACCAGAAACAGGCATGCAGCTAATCTTGTCAGTTCTGACAATGTCAGAAACACCTGATCTGCTGCATGCTGGTTCAGGGTCTATGGCTAAAAGTATTAGAGGCAGAACATCAGCAGGTAGCCAGGCAACTGGTATTTCTTAAAGCGAATCTGTACTCTAAAATTCTTACAACAAAAAGCATATCATTCTATTCATTATTTTCTCCTGGGCCCCTCTGTGCTGTTTCTGCCACTCTGCTGTAAACCTGGATTGTAATTGCCAGTTTTAGGCAGTGTTTACAAACAAACTAACCAGTTTGTGATAGGCTCACAAACAGTGTGTGAGTCATACAGAGTGTGCAGGGGGCTTGCAGAGGGTGTGTATCGCTTCTAGCCAATCACAAGCAGCCCTGCACATTCTAGTCTGAGTGCCTTAGCCCAACAGAGGAGAGAAGATTAGATTATATAACAGAGATAATACAGCCACTGCGAGTAGGAAATGCTGCAGTAAGCCAGAGCACATTAGAACAGGCATAGGAATTTATAGGATAGAAGAAATAAGGATGAACATTTTGTTAGTCTCTTTAAAGGGAAATGAATATGGCAGTCCCCGTATCCTACTCACTTCAGTTGTCTTAGGTTGTCACAATTTTTCAGAGCTAACTAATGATATAAATATTCATTGCACGAACGGCCTGACAAACCCTACAGCTGCTGCTTTTCCTTGGCTGTGTTATAAGCTGCATGCAATTGGCATGTGAACCTCAATCATCTCTACTCTTTTCCATCTTTAAATGTTAAAGCGAACCTTCGGACTAAAAATCTACTCAGCATAACTGAAAAGGCTTGGTGTTTCTTTAACAGTTCACAGCATCAGAACTTTGTTTTTCTTACCAAAGCATCATTTTTAGCTGCATTTTTACCTAAGCTCCACCCATCAAAGAAAACAAGCCCGGGCTTTTTTTCCCTGATGCTGTGCAGAGCATGATGGGATTTCCTATGTTGTTGTTCACGTTGCCTAGCAACTGGGAGAGGTGCTCAGGACACAGGACAGTTGGAACTGTGTCTCATGCTCCCTGTCACCTCCTCTCAACCAAAAAGATGGCTGCCATCATGAAATCAAACATTTGCCTGTTTTTAAAACAATGTGGGTAAGAGATTATATTACCTATTTTAATTAAAATAACTAATGTAACTTAATGACAGTATGTTTGTTTAGGCTGAAGTTCCTCTTTAAGAGGTACAGCTTACCAGTGCAGGATCTCTTGCATAATTAGAAACCAGTTTCCCTTTTCATGTCTGTGGGACTGTGAATAGACAAATGCATCCTGCCTAAGAACGTGAAATAATGATTGCTGATTGAGAAGGCTGTACAATCAACATTCTTCCTTATGAGGATGTAAAGGAGGATCAGAGACAATTGTTATAACAGAACAAAGTGCAGAGGAAATGTGTTTTCAGTTCATACCGGCTCTCAGGAAGAGTAAAGATTTGCAATCGATAAAAACATTGGGCAGAGGGGGAATAGTAATTAACAACGCCCGGTATTTCAGCGGCAGCTGGGTAAGCAGTCATTTGTCCCTGCACCCAAGTGACCGGGCGGCAGAATGCCATGTATCACTTCCAGGCAGTGATGGGCTTGGAAGTCCAGAAGGACACGAATTCGGAATTCAAATGAAGTCTAATGACTTAGGTCCCGTTTCCACTAGTAACACACGCGCCTGCGAGACACACGACATCACTTCCTGGTGTACGGATACTGAGACGAATCCCATCAGCTATGCGATTTGCAGTCTCCCGCACCATTTCGGATGAAAATGCCAGCCGAATTGCTAGCGCAAGCGATTCGGCCAGCTGTGCCATTGTTCCCTATGGCAGTTTCCCCACGCGATTTGGCTGCGGGAAAACTCTGTTGTTTCGGCGCGGAAACTGTGCCAGTGGAAACTGGCCCTTAAGCTGTGACCACAGGCAGCAGGGAGTGAACTTGCCCAAAAGACTTCGGGGAAGTCTGCGTTCCATTACGCGCCATAGGCGTAATGTAAGCCGCCTTCCGTGACTTACTATCATGCTTCCTCCTTCCAGCTTGAAAGAGGAACCGCGATAGTGAGTCATGGAACTTGGCTTTCTTTACGCCTATGGCGCGTAATAGAAAGCAGACGTCCCCAAAGACTTCTGGGTAAGTTAACTCCCTGCTGCCTGTGGTTAGGGATGCTCTCACTCAAATTTGTGATTTAAATGAGCATTAATTATTGCAGGTGTGCAGCGGGAACATAAGGGGTTATTTACCCATAAATCCGTGTCCTCCCTGCGCTCCAAATAGCTTGCACGCGTCCTATTGGATTGCAAGCCTCGCTAACCCGCACTTCCTGCTTCCGGCTTGAAGGATCCCGAATTCCAGTCCTTCTGGACTTCAAAGCCCATCTCTGCTTCTATTTCCCTTTTTATATTACACATTTTTACGGTGTATGGTAATCATGATGATCCTATAGAATTCATTGTAAGTAGTAATAATAATAATAATTAGAATAAATATTTGTAGATAAAGCTGGTGACTGATTAAAAAATTATTGTGAGAAAAAAAATGTTTTGCTCAATCTAATAAAAATACACTTTTCACTTTCCCTCCAATAGACTTCTCAAAAAAAAGTGTAGTTGAAAAATACTTAACCACTTCCCGACCGCCGTATTGACAATTGGCGGCTGGGAAGTGGACCCCGCAAGGACCGCCGTATAGACAAATGGCGGCGGTCCTTGTAGGGGCATGGGCGGAGCGATCGCGTCATCCGTGACGCGATCCTCCGCCGCCGCCTGGCTTCGCTCACCCGCCGCAACATCCCGCCGGCCATACGGAAGCGCCGGTGGGATGTTAACCCGACGATCGCCGCATACAAAGTGTATAATACACTTTGTAATGTTTACAAAGTGTATTATACAGGCTGCCTCCTGCCCTGGTGGTCCCAGTGTCCGAGGGACCACCAGGGCAGGCTGCAGCCACCCTAGTCTGCACCAAGCACACTGATTTCCCCCCCCCTTGCCCCAGATCGCCCGCAGCACCCATCAGACCCCCCCTGCCCACCCCCCAGACCCCTGTTTGCACCCAATCACCCCCCTAATCACCCATCAATCACTCCCTGTCACTATCTGTCAACGCTATTTTTTTTTTATCCCCCCCTGCCCCCTGCTCCCTCCTGATCACCCCCCCCCACCCCTCAGATACTCCCCAGACCCCCTTCCCCATGTACTGTATGCATCTATCCCCCCTGATCACCTGTCAATCACCCATCAATCACCCCCTGTCACTGCCACCCATCAATCAGCCCCTAACCTGCCCCTTGCGGGCAATCTGATCACCCACCCACACCAATAGATCGCCCGCAGATCCGACATCAGATCACCTCCCAAGCGCAGTGTTTACATCTATTCTCTCCTCTAAACACCCACTAATTACCCATCAATCACCCCCTATCACCACCTGTCACTGTTACCCATCAGATCAGACCCTAATCTGCCCCTTGCGGGCACCCAATCACCCGCCTACACGCTCAGATTGCCCTCAGACCCCCCCTTATCAATTCGCCAGGGCAATATTTACATCTCTCCTTGCCTGTAATAACCCACTGATCACCTGTCAATCACCCATCAATCACCCCCTGTCACTGCCACCCATCAATCACCCCCTGTCACTGCCACCCATCAATCAGCCCCTAACCTGCCCCTTGCGGGCAAACTGATCACCCACCCACACCAATAGATCGCCCGCAGATCCGACATCAGATCACCACCCAAGCGCAGTGTTTACATCTATTCTCTCCTCTAAACACCCACTAATTACCCATCAATCACCCCCTATCACCACCTGTCACTGTTACCCATCAGATCAGACCCTAATCTGCCCCTTGCGGGCACCCAATCACCCGCCTACACGCTCAGATTGCCCTCAGACCCCCCCTTATCAATTCGCCAGTGCAATATTTACATCTGTTCTCCCCTGTAATAACTCACTGATTACCTGTCAATCACCTGTCAATCACCCATCAATCACCCCCTGTCACTGCCACCCATCAATCACCCGCTGTCACTGCCACCCATCAATCAGCCCCTAACCTGCCCCTTGCGGGCAATCTGATCACCCACCCACACCAATAGATCGCCCGCAGATCCGACGTCCGATCACCTCCCAAGTGCAGTGTTTACATCTGTTCTCTACCCTAAACACCCACTAATTACCCATCAATCACCCCCTGTCACTGCTACCTATCAGATTAGACCCCTATCTGCCCCTAGGGCACTCAATCACCCGCCTACACCCTCAGAATGCCCTCAGACCCCAGCCCTGATCACCTCGCCAGTGCATTGCTTGCATCTATTCCCCCCTCTAATCACACCTTGAGACACCCATCAATCACCTCCTGTCACCCCCTAGCACACCTACCCATCAGATCAGGCCCTAATTTGCCCCGTGTGGGCTCCTGATCACTCGGCCAAACCCTCAGATCCCCCTCAGACCCCCTTCCAATCACCTCCCCAGTGCATTGATTGCATCTATTTTCCCCTCTAACCACCCCCTGAGACACCCATCAATCACCTCCTGTCACCCCCCTAGCACTCCTATCCATCAGATCAGGCCCAATACAACTTGTCATCTAAAAGGCCACCCTGCTTATGACTGGTTCCACAAAATTCGCCCCGTCATAGACCACCTGTCATCAAAATTTGCAGATGCTTATACCCCTGAACAGTCATTTTGAGATATTTGGTTTCCAGACTACTCACGGTTTTGGGCCCGTAAAATGCCCATTTTAGAAAAAAAAGACACCCCAAGGTATTCTGTTAGGTGTATGACGAGTTCATAGAAGATTTTATTTTTTGTCAAAAGTGCCACACGTGGTACCGCCGTACTCAGGAGAAGTAGTATAATGTGTTTTGGGGTGTATTTTTACACATACCCATGCTGGGTGGGAGAAATTTCTATGTAAATGGACAATTGTGTGTAAAAAAAAATCAAACAATTGTCATTTACAGAGATATTTCTCCCACTTAGCATGGGTATGTGTAAAAATACACCCCAAAACACATTATACTACTTCTCCTGAGTACGGCGGTACCACGTGTGGCACTTTTTTACACCCTAAGTACGCTAAGGCATGGGTCCCCAACCTGGGGGCCGTGGCACCCTGGGGGTCCTTGGGCAGATTTCTGGGGGGCCACGGCTTCTCCCTCTCCCCCCGCTGTCGCCGCTCCTGTTACCTTATGAGCGGGCGGCCGCTTCCTTCCTTATATTTCTTCAGCCGCGGCTCTCCTCTTCGCAGCATGTCGTATTACAGCAGCGCTTCCTGCACGGCTGCTGTAAGGAGCCAAGGGAGCCGGGACAGCGGTTCCCATAGTAACGGTGATGCGTATCGCCGCTACAGGAAGCCGCTAGCCCGCCTCCTTCCCTCCTTACAGCAGCCGCGCAGGAAGCGCTGCTGTAATACGACATGCTGCGAAGAGGAGAGCCGAGGCTGGAGGAATATAAGGAAGGAAGCAGACGCCCGCTCATAAGGTAACAGGAGCGGCGGCCGCGGGGGGGGGGAGAGGGCACCTCTGCTAGCTACACTGGGGCAGCTATACTGGGGTAACTACTGGGCTAACTGTACTGGCGACACTGGGCTAATTGTATTAGGTATACTGGGCTAACTGTACTTGCTATACTGGGCTAACTATACTTGCTATACTGGGCTAACTGTACTTGCTATACTGGGCTAACTATACTTGCTATACTGGGCTAACTGTTCTTGCTATACTGGGCTAACTGTACTTGCTATACTGGGCTAACTGTACTTGCTATACTGGGCTAACTGTACTTGCTATACTGTGGCAACTGTACTTGCTATACTGTGGCAACTGTACTAGCTATACTGTGGTAACTGTGCTAGCTATAGTGTGGTAACTGTGCTAGCTATAGTGTGGTAACTGTACTTGCTATACTGGGGTAACTATACTAACTATATTGGGGTAACTATACTACCTAACTAACTATACTGAGGCAACTATAGTCCTTATACAGGGGCAACTGTGTTAGCTACCTATACTGGGGGCAACTATACCTAGACTACGCCCCCCTCCCCCCGCTGGGGCCCCAGAGAAAAGTTTGGTCGGGATAGTTGGCCCCAGGCATAAAAAGGTTGGGGACCCCTGCGCTAAGGGGCCCAAAGTCCAATGAGTACCTTTAGGATTTCACAGGTCATTTTGCGACATTTGGTTTCAAGACTACTCCTCACGGTTTAGGACCCCTAAAATGCCAGGGCAGTATAGGAACCCATTAGGGTGCAAAAAAGTCCAATGAGTACCTTTAGGATTTCACAGGTCATTTTTGTTTCAAGACTACTCCTCACGGTTTAGGGCCCCTAAAATGCCAGGACAGTATAGGAACCCCACAAATTACTCCATTTTAGAAAGAAGACACCCCAAGGTATTCTGTTAGTAGTACGGTGAGTTCATAGAAGATTTTATTTTTTGTCACAAGTTAGCGGAAATTGATTTTTATTGGTTTTTTTCACAAAGTGTCATTTTCCGCTAACTTGTGACAAAAAATAAAATCTTCTATGAACTCACCATACTCCTAACGGAATACCTTGGGGTATCTTCTTTCTAAAATGGGGTCATTTGTGGGGTTCCTATACAGTCCTGGCATTTTAGGGGCCCTAAACCGTGAGGAGTAGTCTTGAAACGAAATTTCTCAAAATGACCTGTGAAATCCTAAAGGTACTCATTGGACTTTGGGCTCCTTAGCGCAGTTAGGGTGCAAAAAAGTGCCACACATGTGGTATCGCCGTACTCAGGAGAAGTAGTATAATGTGTTTTGGGGTGTATTTGTACACATACCCATGCTGAGTGGGAGAAAGATCTCTGTAAATGGACAATTGTGTGTAAAAAAAATTAAAAAATTGTCATTTACAGAGATATTTCTCCCACCCAGCATCGGTATGTGTAAAAATACACCCCAAAACACATTATACTACTTCTCCTGAGTACGGCAATACCACATGTGTGGCACTTTTTTGCAGCCTAACTGCGCTAAGAGGCCCAAAGTCCAATGAGCACCTTTAGGCTTTACAGGGGTGCTTACAAATTAGCACCCCCCAAAATGCGAGGACAGTAAACACACCCCACAAATGACCCCATTTTGGAAAGTAGACACTTCAAGGTATTCAGAGAGGGGCATGGTGAGTCCGTGGCAGATTTCATTTTTTTTTTGTCGCAAGTTAGAAGAAATGGAAACTTTTTTTTTTTTTGTCACAAAGTGTCATTTTCCGCTTACTTGTGACAAAAATTAATATCTTCTATGAACTCACTATGCCTCTCAGTGAATACTTTGGGATGTCTTCTTTCCAAAATGGGGTCATTTGGGGGGTATTTATACTATCCTGGAATTCTAGCCCATCATGAAACATGTCAGGTGGTCAGAAAAGTCATAGATGCTTGAAAATGGGAAAATTCACTTTTTGCACCATAGTTTGTAAACGCTATAACTTTTACCCAAACCAATAAATATACACTGAATGGGTTTTTTTAATCAAAAACATGTTTGTCCACATTTTTCGCGCTGCATGTATACAGAAATTTTACTTTATTTGAAAAATGTCAGTACAGAAAGTTAAAAAAATCATTTTTTTGCCAAAATTCATGTCTTTTTTGATGTAAAAATCGCAGGAGCAATCAAATAGCACCAAAAGAAAGCTTTATTAGTGACAAGAAAAGGAGCCAAAATTCATTTAGGTGGTAGGTTGTATGAGCGAGCAATAAACCGTGAAAGCTGCAGTGGTCTGAATGGAAAAAAAGTGGCCGGTCCTTAAGGGGGGTAAAGCCCACGGTCCTCAAGTGGTTAATGAACATATAAACTTTTGCTATCAGTTCAGCAATACTGAGTTATAACATTCCATACTAGATCTCCTTTAAAAGTCAGCTCTTCTCATCTTGCCTTGGATTCCACTGCAGAAGGGCAAATGTTACATTCCATGTCTTGATTCCCAGCTACAAGTGCCTGATGTTCTGGGTTACAGAGCTGACATAGTTTAGAGTAGCGCACTATAATAAAACACAGCAATCTGACAACGCCCAAAGAGAACACGCTCTGCATTACTGAAATTACATTTACTAACATTAGGAAATGTTATTTTTCCACATTGTGCTAGGGAGATGCAACCAAGATGCAGCCAATAACTGAAAGGGTTTTTACCTTGTTCTATCAAATTACCACATAATCTATTTTGATTGCTTAGAAAATTATTGCTTTGGCACACATCATTTCAACTGTAGACAGGTTGTTGTATATTATCCAATGAGAGCACCTCATTCAAGCCTACATTTAAAGCAAACCTGAAGCCAAAATATAACATACGTAGCAAAGAAAAGAGTCTCATATTGTTTTCCAGTACAGAAAGAGTTAAGAATCTTAAGTTATCTATGCAAAAGAGCTTCTCTGAGCTCTTAGACCCAACTTGGGTCGAAGATGTTCCTGTTTTCTGAAGCACTTAAACAACCATGAAACAATGAGAGACAGGTTGAGACAAGGATTTACTGCAGGGAAGTTCAAAGGGTCACTACGCTGCTCTGTTTTATAGTTTAACCACTTGAGGACCGGGGTGTTATAGTTTAACCACTTGAGGACCGGCGTGTTAACCCCCCTGCCTTAAGACCAGGCCATTTTTCTTAAATTGGGCCACTGCAGCTTTAAGGGCATGTTGCAGGGCCGCACAACTTGGCACACTAGTGATTTCCCCTCCTCCCACCCCCCTTTTCTCCCCACCAACAGAGCTCTCTGTTGGTGGGGTCTGATCACTCCCCCAGTGTTTATTTTTATATATATATATATTAATACTTGGGTTTTTTTAAAATAAATTTTACTATTTTTTTTTCTCAAATCCCTCCCTCCCCCCAGCCAGCCAATCATGGCGATCGGCTGTCCTAGGCTTCAGCCTATGAGAGCCGATCACTCTCCTGTGTCCCAGGGGGACAGCCGTGTCACACAGCTGTCCCCAGTACAGCGCTGCCTTAGATCACAGCAATCTACAACGGCGGTTTTGCCGTCTAACAGTCTCCTAGCGGCAATCGCCGCTGGGAGACTGAAGGCAGAACTCCGCCTTCCAAGCGGAGATGCGCGCGCGATCTCCTGCTAGTCCCATTGAAAGCCGTCCATGCCAATCGGCGTGGAGCAATCCTGGGGCTGACGCCGTGTTCACGCCAATCGGCGTAGAGCGGTCGGCAAGTAGTTAATATACAAAGTGTGGTTTGTAAACTGCAAATATGCTAGAATTATGCAATGTTATAAAAAAAAACTATTTAACTGAAAATAAAAATGACTTTTCTTTGCTACTAATGTTCTATTCATTATCAATGTGAATGGTGCTGTACAAAGTTGAGGGGGGTAGCCCGGGCAGCAGCAGGGAAGAGGTGAGCAGAGCAGTGTGCAGTATCACCCCCAGTGGAAGCGAGCCCTAAGGGGCTGCATAACTGGTTTAGCCTTAATTACCACTGGCAGCCAGTTTGCCTATCCAGCCATTTAAAGAGACACTGAAGCGGAAAAAAAAATTGATATAATGAATTGGTTGTGTAGTACAGATAATTACTAGAACATTAGTAGCAAAGAAAAGATTCTCATATTTTTATTTTCAGCTGTATAGTGTTTTTTTTTCTTTTTATAACATTGCATCATTCTCTAATATTTGCAGTTTACACACTACTCAGCATTTTACAGAGCAGGCCAGTGAACTATTGACCTGTCCTCTGGAGAGAAAAAGAAAATACAGTGACTGACAATTGAGATAACAAGCTTCAGAAGAAAGAGCTCTCTGTGACTTTGAAAGTCATGGAGCTCAATGGCTCTTTTTTGCATAGATAACTGGAGTTTAACTCTTCCTGTACTGGAAACAATATTATACTTGTGTCTCTTCTACTAATGTTTTATTTCTTAGCTATACTACACATACAAATCATTATATCACAATTTTTTTTTTTGCTTCAGTGTCTCTTTAGGGCTTTAACCACTTCCCTACCACAGTTTTTTTTTTCCACTTCAAGTCGCATTCACAGTGCCGCGTTGCAGAGCTGCGTTATAAAGTCTTATAACGCAGCTTACCACACTGCAATGATAATCTATGGGCCGTTTACAGTGCAACGTTATCATCACGTTGAAAACATTGCATTGTGGTAACTCACTGCTTGCAGTGCATTACCTCTTAACGCAGACACGTTGCTACTTTAACCACTTGAGGACCGTGGGCTTTACCCCCCTTAAGGACCAGGCACTTTTTTTCCATTCAGACCACTGCAGCTTTCACGGTTTATTGCTCGCTTATACAACCTACCACCTAAATGCATTTTGGCTCCTTTTCTTGTCACTAATAAAGCTTTCTTTTGGTGCTATTTGATTGCTGCTGCGATTTTTACTTTTTATTATATTCATCAAAAAAGACATGAATTTTGTCAAAAAAAAATGATTTTTTATCTTTCTGGGCTGACATTTTTCAAATAAAGTAAAATTTCTGTATACATGCAGCACGAAAAATGTGGACACAAACATGTTTTTGATTAAAAAAAAAAAACCCATTCAGCATATATTTATTGGTTTGGGTAAAAGTTATAGCGTTTACAAACTATGGTGCAAAAAGTGAATTTTCCCATTTTCAAGCATCTCTGACTTTTCTGACCCCCTGTCATGTTTCATGAGGGGCTAGAATTCCAGGATAGTATAAATACCCCCCAAATGACCCCATTTTGGAAAGAAGACATCCCAAAGTATTCACTGAGAGGCATAGTGAGTTCATAGAAGATATTATTTTTTGTCACAAGTTAGCGGAAAATGACAGTTTGTGACAAAAAAAAAAGTTTCCATTTTTGCTAACTTGTGACAAAAAAAAAATGAAATCTGCCACGGACTCACCATGCCCCTCTCTGAATACCTTGAAGTTTCTACTTTCCAAAATGGGGTCATTTGTGGGGTGTGTTTACTGTCCTGGCATTTTGGGGGGTGCTAATTTGTACCTGTAAAGCCTAAAAGTGCTGATTGGACTTTGGGCCCCTTAGCGCAGTTAGGCTGCAAAAAAGTGCCACACATGTGGTATTGCCGTACTCAGGAGAAGTAGTATAATGTGTTTTGGGGTGTATTTTTACACATACCCATGCTGGGTGGGAGTCATATCTCTATAAATGACAATGGTTTGATTTTTTTTTACACACAATTGTCCATTTACAGAGAGATTTCTCCCACTCAGCATGGGTATGTGTAAAAATACACCTCAAAACACATTATACTACTTCTCCTGAGTACAGCGATACCACATGTGTGGCACTTTTTTGCACCCTAACTGCGCTAAGGGGCCCAAAGTCCAATCAGCACTTTTAGGCTTTACAGCAAATTAGCCCAAAGTCCAATGAGTACCTTTAGGATTTCACAGGTCATTTTTGTTTCAAGACTACTCCTCACGGTTTAGGGCCCCTAAAATGCCAGGGCAGTGTAGGAACCCCACTAATGACCCCATTTTAGAAAGACACCCCAAGGTATTCCGTTAGGAGTAGGGTGAGTTCATAGAAGATTTTATTTTTTTGTCACAAGTTAGTGGAAATTGATTTTAATTGTTTTTTTTCACAAAGTGTCATTTTCCGCTAACTTGTGACAAAAAATAAAATCTTCTATGAACTCCCCCCACAATAAGGTGGTCCAAAACCTACACCCTACTGTAAGTGATAGCAACATAGGAGAAAAGTAATTTATGGCTCATTTTACTCTGCAAGAAACGTACGGTACTTCTTATTTGTATGTGTTTTAAATATATTTTAAATGTTATGCTTTTTCACGATAGTGGTCTTTTAAAGTGTACCTGAGATGAAATAAAAATGTATACAGACCTGGGGCTTCCTCCATCCCCCTTTGGCTTGATCTCTCCCTCGCCACTATTGGATATTCTGTTATTGGTCCTGGTAACTTGGGCCAGTCGGCACAGACACAGTGTGGCCTTGCACGCTCCCCTGTTGTGCTCCCGTGGCCGTCAGTTTTCTGCCCCTGTGCAGTAGTACTGGCCTCGGGAGCACAATGGGGGGCTTGCGCGCGGCCGGGACACACATGCACAGTAAACTGGAACTGCAGTTACCAGGACCAATAACGGAGGATGCAGGAGGTGGAGGACGGCAGCAAGGGAGTGATCAGGCTGAAGGGGGCTGGAGGAAGCTCCAGGTATGTATGATTGTTTTTATTTTATCTCCGTGTTACTTTAAAGGGAAGGTTCAAGGAGGGTTGCTAAAAAATAAAAATCAATATCCACTTACCTGGGGCTTCCTCCAGCCCGTGGCAGGCAGGAGGTGCCCTCGCCGCCGCTCCGCAGGCTCCCGGTGGTCTCCGGTGGCCGACCCGACCTGGCCAGGCCGGCTGCCAGGTCGGGCTTTTCTGCGCTCCAAGGCCCGGCACTTCTGCGTCCCATGCCGGCGCGCTGACGTCATCGGACGTCCGCCGGGCTGTACTGCGCAGGCGCAGTACTACTGCGCCTGCGCAGTACAGCCCGGAGGACGTCCGATGACGTCAGTGCGCCGGCGTGGGACGCAAAAGTGCCGGGCCTTGGAGCGCAGAAGAGCCCAACCTGGCAGCCAGCCTGGCCAGGTCGGGTCGGCCACCGGGAGCCTGCGGAGCGGCGGCGAGGGCACCTCCTGCCTGCCACGGGCTGGAGGAAGCCCTAGGTAAGTGGAAATAAATTTTTATTTTTTAGCCACCCTCCCTGAACCTTCCCTTTAAGGCACAGGTGTCAAACACCAGGCCTGCAAGCCAAATGAGGCCCTCCTTCCCATTTTATGTGGCCCTCTAGAGCTTCAAATGTGCATCATTGTAAGCAGTAAAACAGTACACTGCCTTCCCATCCAGAGGATGTCTGTGTTTCTGGTTAAAACATTGTCAGTTTGAGCCTGGTCGCAGCAATATCTCACGTGAAATCCCTGCAACATTAGCATGTGGTCCCGTCCTTGAAACCAAGTCACCCCCTGTGGCTGATAAAACACTCACACTTTTCCCCCAGGCACCCTCTCCCCTGTTTACCTGCTCCAGAAATGTGTGGTGTCTCTTCTGTTCTTCCTGGCAGCTGCACACTCTGTGCTTCCATACCTCCAGCTCCCGATCACGTGACATGCATTCAGTGTCAGATATGCAGCATGGAGCGTGTGTCTGTCAGGACAATTAGAGCAGCCCTGGAGCAGGTAAATATTAAACTGCTCCACTGCACTACTCTGCAGAAGGGGGGGGGGGGAGCTGGAATCCAGGACCCCCTCCTGCCTTAGTCCCTTACATGATTGAGTTTGACACTCCTGCTTTAAGATAGAGAGCTTCCCATGCAGTTGTCTACTTTATGGCGTAAAATGACAAGATCTATGTAGAAACTGACACTTCCCCTAGGCTAGGAGTCCTGTTGGTGACCTCTCCCAGTGTAACTGAGCCAAGACGCCTTTCTCAGTATGAAAAATCTGACTATTGCCAGGATTCGGGTTTCCGGTTTCCTGGTGTGTTCATGCATTTTCTCAACACAGGAATTTTTGTCATTGGATTTTCTTCCATCATTCTATCATGTATGTTGTTTAACTGAAAAAGTGGGTATTCCAGGAATGTTGCTCTGATCTGTTTGTATGAGTAATATCTGAGCAAGTCTGTAAGTACAAGGGGTTCTGTGTGAAATTCTATGCGCAGCATCCTGAAAGTCACTCCTGTTTCTGTATTTGCCCTGTCATCCGCAAGTGATCACATGACAGCTGTAATATGTCATGTCATTGTTACAGTACTATTGGCAGAGGTACTGCACTATCATAGTGATTGCTGAATGATACCTATGTAATATTATAGCATCATACGTCAAGCCCCATGCCTAGAACATAAATGGGTATCAATGGGGGCGGGCTCACTATACTGGGGTCAATGCTTCTGTAAGCTCACTGAAGTCATACAGATCCACAGCTTTCACCAATGCAGAGCAAATATTCCCAAAGAACTGTACGAACGCCAGATAACTGCTGATATCATTGTGGATGCATGCCTGGTCTACAAGGGGAAGCCAGAACAATCTGCATGGCTTCTTCCACTGCCCCAAAGTGAGGTGTTATAGGCTTACATCTTGGACTAAGAGAAATGAACAAGTTGTTGCTCTTTGTTTTAACACAACATTGTAGTTAAAAATACTTTTGGCTTCTTTTAGTCCACTTCAGCAAGCTCCAGGCAGTCTGGGTCTCCATAACTTAAAGGATACCCCAACTGAAATGTGACATAATGAGATAGACATGTGTATGTACAGTGCCTAGCACACAGATAACTATGCTGTGTTCCTTTTTTTCTTTCTCTGCCTGAAAGAGTTAAATATCAGGTATGTGAGTGGCTGACTCAGTCCTGACTCATACAGGAAGTGACTACAGTGTGACCCTCACTGATAAGAAAATTCCCCTTTTTTACCTCTTTCTTGCTCTCAGAAGCCATTTTCTGCTAGGAAAGTGTTTTATAGTTGGAATTTCTTATCAGTGAGGGTCACACTGTGGTCACTTCCTGTCTGAGTCAGGACTGAGTCAGCCACTTGCATACCTTATATTTAACTCTTTCAGGCAGAAAAATAAAAAAAGGAACACAGCATAGTTATCTGTGTGCTAGGCACTGTACATACACATGTCTATCTCATTATGTCACATTTCAGTTGGGGTATCCTTTAACTGGGTTTCTTGCATTGATTTACTATGCCATAGCTGAGCAGAATGTATGACCAGTACTTGTTACCCACAGTGTCCCCCTAACGATCGAGTGATGATCTTTAACCACTTTACCCCACATGCTATTTTACCCTTCCCGCCAAGAGCCATTTTTATATTTCAGTGCTCCTCCCATTAATTTGGCCATAACTTTATCACTGTTAATCACACCTATATGATCTATAACTTGGTTTTTGACATTACCCGTTTTCAGTAATTAAATTTTTTTCCTAAGCATTTTATAGGAATAACAAGAAAATACATTGAAAAAATACACCATTTCTCCAATTCCATCTAGTGTTGGGCGAACAGTGTTCGCCACTGTTCGGGTTCTGCAGAACATCACCCTGTTCGGGTGATGTTGAGTTCGGCCGAACACCTGATGGTGTTCGGCCAAACTGTTCGGCCATATGGCCGAACTAAGAGCGCATGGCCGAACGTTACCCGAACGTTCGGCTAGCGCTGTGATTGGCCGAACGGGTCACGTGTAGTGTTGGGCGAACATCTAGATGTTCGGGTTCGGGCGAACATGGCCGCGATGTTCGGGTGTTCGAGCCGAACTCCGAACATAATGGAAGTCAATGGGGACTCGAACTTTCGTGCTTTGTAAAGCCTCCTTACATGCTACGTACCCCAAATTTACAGGGTATGTGCACATTGGGAGTGGGTACAAGAGGAAAAAAAATTTAGCAAAAAGAGCTTATAGTTTTTGAGAAAATCGATTTTAAAGTTTCAAAGGGAAAACTGTCTTTTAAATGCGGGAAATGTCTGTTTTCTTTGCACAGGTAACATGCTTTTTGTCGCCATGCAGTCATAAATGTAATACATATAAGAGGTTCCAGGAAAAGGGACCGGTAACGCTAACCCAGCAGCAGCACACGTGATGGAACAGGAGGAGGGTGGCGCAGGAGGAGAAGGCCACGCTTTGAGACACAACAACCCAGGCCTTGCATGAGGACAAGAAGCGTGCGGATAGCAATTTGCATTTTGTCGCCATGCAGTCATAAATGTAATACAGATGAGAGGTTCAATAAACAGGGACCGGAAACGCTAACCCATCACAGATGTTCATTGTTCATGTTACTTGATTGGGGTCCGGGAGTGTTGCGCAGTCGTTTCCAATCCAGGATTGATTCATTTTAATTTGAGTCAGACGGTCTGCATTTTCTGTGGAGAGGCTGATACGCCGATCTGTGACGATGCCTCCGGCAGCACTGAAACAGCGTTCCGACATAACGCTGGCTGCCGGGCAAGCCAGCACCTCTATTGCGTACATTGCCAGTTTGTGCCAGGTGTCTAGCTTCGATACCCAATAGTTGAAGGGTGCAGATGGATTGTTCAACACAGCTATGCCATCTGACATGTAGTCCTTGACCATCTTCTCCAGGCGATCGGTGTTGGAGGTGGATCTGCACGCTTGCTGTTCTGTGTGCTGCTGCATGGGTGTCAGAAAATTTTCCCACTCCAAGGACATTGCCGATACCATTCCCTTTTGGGCACTAGCTGCGGCTTGTGTTGTTTGCTGCCCTCCTGGTCGTCCTGGGTTTGCGGAAGTCAGTCTGTCGGCGTACAACTGGCTAGAGGAGGGGGAGGATGTCAATCTCCTCTCTAAAGTCTCCACAAGGGCCTGCTGGTATTCTTCCATTTTGACCTGTCTGACTCTTTCTTCAAGCAGTTTTGGAACATTGTGTTTGTACCGTGGATCCAGAAGGGTATAAACCCAGTAATTGGTGTTGTCCAGAATGCGCACAATGCGTGGGTTGCGTTCAATGCAGTCCTAGGCCGAAGAGGTCATAGCCTAGGGTCACAAAAACCTGTTTATTTGGGCAATTTCAATGGTGGCGAGTCTGACGTACATAAATCGCAGCAATGGCCGTTAGCAACGTCTGAATCTCACGAAATGTCTCATGCAGGTAGAAGACATATTGTTAGACTTGGGCTCCAAAGATGGGTTCCCTACATCTCTGCAAACCAGAGTTACAGGGCTCCAAATTTGGTAAAATCCCCCATAGGCTTTCATTGGGCCTCCTATTTACAGTTCCAAAATCTCACATCTTTTCAAAGGGCAATTGCTCAGCAGTGGCAAATTTTCTAGCATTGTAGGGACCCTTAGGGGGAACCTGACTGGTGAGTTTCGGGCCCCTAGGCCGAAGAGGTCATAGCCTAGGGTCACAAAAACCTGTTTATTTGGGCTATTTCAATGGTAGTGATGCTGACGTACATAAATCTCAGCCATGGCCGTTAGCAACGTCTGAATTTCACGAAATGTCTCATGCAGGTTTTAGACATATTGTTAGACTTGGATTCCAAAGATGGGGTCCCTACATCTCTGCAAACCAGTTACAGGGGTCCAAAATTGGTAAAATCCCCCATAGGCTTTCATTGCCTCCCTATTTCACTTTCCAAAATCTCACATCTTTTCAAAGGGCAATTGCTCAGCAGTGGCAAATTTTCTAGCATTGTAGGGACCCTTAGGGGGAACATGACTGGTGAGTTTCGGGCCCCTAGGCCGAAGAGGTCATAGCCTAGGGTCACAAAAACCTGTTTATTTGGGCTATTTCAATGGTAGTGATGCTGACGTACATAAATCTCAGCCATGGCCGTTAGCAACGTCTGAATTTCACGAAATGTCTCATGCAGGTAGAAGACATATTGTTAGACTTGGATTCCAAAGATGGGGTCCCTACATCTCTGCAAACCAGAGTTACAGGGGTCCAAAATTGGTAAAATCCCCCATAGGCTTTCATTCCCTCCCTATTTCACTTTCCAAAATCTCACATCTTTTCAAAGGGCAATGGCTCAGCAGTACCAAATTTTCTAGCATTGTAGGGACTCTTAGGGGGATCATGACTGGTGAGTTTTGCCACTGCTGAGCCATTGCCCTTTGAAATGGTGTGAGATTTTGGAACGGTAAATAGTAGGCCCAATGAAAGCCTATGGGGGATTTTACCAATTTTGGACCCCTGTAACTCTGGTTTGCAGAGATGTAGGGACCCCATCTTTGGAATCCAAGTCTAACAATATGTCTTCTACCTGCATGAGACATTTCGTGAAATTCAGACGTTGCTAACGGCCATGGCTGAGATTTATGTACGTCAGCATCACTACCATTGAAATAGCCCAAATAAACAGGTTTTTGTGACCCTAGGCTATGACCTCTTCGGCCTAGGGGCCCGAAACTCACCAGTCATGTTCCCCCTAAGGGTCCCTACAATGCTAGAAAATTTTCCACTGCTGAGCAATTGCCCTTTGAAAAGATGTGAGATTTTGGAAAGTGAAATAGGGAGGCAATGAAAGCCTATGGGGGATTTTACCAATTTTGGACCCCTGTAACTCTGGTTTGCAGAGATGTAGGGACCCTATCTTTGGAATCCAAGTCTAACAATATGTCTTCTACCTGCATAAGACATTTCGTGAAATTCAGATGTTGCTAACGGCCATGGCTGAGATTTATGTACGTCAGCATCACTACCATTGAAATAGCCCAAATAAACAGGTTTTTGTGACCCTAGGCTATGACCTCTTCGGCCTAGGGGCCCGAAACTCACCATTTATGATCCCCCTAACAGTTCCTACAATGCTAGAAAATTTGCCACTGCTGAGCAATTGCCCTTTGAAAAGATGTGAGATTTTGGAACTGTAAATAGGAGGCCCAATGAAAGCCTATGGGGGATTTTACCAAATTTGGAGCCCTGTAACTCTGGTTTGCAGAGATGTAGGGAACCCATCTTTGGAGCCCAAGTCTAACAATATGTCTTCTACCTGCATGAGACATTTCGTGAGATTCAGACGTTGCTAACGGCCATTGCTGCGATTTATGTACGTCAGACTCGCCACCATTGAAATTGCCCAAATAAACAGGTTTTTGTGACCCTAGGCTATGACCTCTTCGGCCTAGGGGCCCGAAACTCACCAGTCATGTTCCCCCTAAGGATCCCTACAATGCTAGAAAATTTGCCACTGCTGAGCAATTGCCCTTTGAAAAGATGTGAGATTTTGGAAAGTGAAATAGGGAGGCCCAATGAAAGCCTATGGGGGATTTTACCAATTTTGGACCCCTGTAACTCTGGTTTGCAGAGATGTAGGGACCCCATCTTTGGAATCCAAGTCTAACAATATGTCTTCTACCTGCATGAGACATTTCGTGAAATTCAGACGTTGCTAACGGCCATGGCTGAGATTTATGTACGTCAGCATCACTACCATTGAAATAGCCCAAATAAACAGGTTTTTGTGACCCTAGGCTATGACCTCTTCGGCCTAGGACTGCATTGAACGCGACCCATGCATTGTGCGCATTCTGGACAACACCAATTACTGGGTTTATACCCTTCTGGATCCACGGTACAAACACAATGTTCCAAAACTGCTTGAAGAAAGAGTCAGACAGGTCAAAATGGAAGAATACCAGCAGGCACTTGTGGAGACTTTAGAGAGGAGATTGACATCCTCCCCCTCCTCTAGCCAGTTGTACGCCGACAGACTGACTTCCGCAAACCCAGGACGACCAGGAGGGCAGCAAACAACACAAGCCGCAGCTAGTGCCCAAAAGGGAATGGTATCGGCAGTGTCCTTGGAGTGGGAAAATTTTCTGACACCCATGCAGCAGCACACAGAACAGCAAGCGTGCAGATCTACCTCCAACACCGATCGCCTGGAGAAGATGGTCAAGGACTACATGTCAGATGGCATAGCTGTGTTGAACAATCCATCTGCACCCTTCAACTATTGGGTATCGAAGCTAGACACCTGGCACAAACTGGCAATGTACGCAATAGAGGTGCTGGCTTGCCCGGCAGCCAGCGTTATGTCGGAACGCTGTTTCAGTGCTGCCGGAGGCATCGTCACAGATCCGCGTATCCGCCTCTCCACAGAAAATGCAGACCGTCTGACTCAAATTAAAATGAATCAATCCTGGATTGGAAACGACTATGCAACACTCCCGGACCCCAACCAAGTAACATGAACAATGAACATCTGTGATGGGTTAGCGTTTCCGGTCCCTGTTTATTGAACCTCTCATCTGTATTACATTTATGACTGCATGGCGACAAAATGCAAATTGCTATCCGCACGCTTCTTGTCCTCATGCAAGGCCTGGGTTGTTGTGTCTCAAAGCGTGGCCTTCTCCTCCTGCGCCACCCTCCTCCTGTTCCATCACGTGTGCTGCTGCTGGGTTAGCGTTACCGGTCCCTTTTCCTGGAACCTCTTATATGTATTACATTTATGACTGCATGGCGACAAAAAGAATGTTACCTGTGCAAAGAAAACAGACATTTCCCGCATTTAAAAGACAGTTTTCCCTTTGAAACTTTAAAATCTATTTTCTCAAAAACTATAAGCTCTTTTTGCTAAATTTTTTTTCCTCTTGTACCCACTCCCAATGTGCACATACCCTGCAAATTTGGGGTATGTAGCATGTAAGGAAGCTTTACAAAGCACGAAAGTTTGGGTCCCCATTGACTTCCATTATGTTCAGAGTTCGGGTCGGACACCCGAACATCGCGGCGATGTTCGGCAAACGTTCGCGAACCCGAACATCTAGGTGTTCGCCCAACACTAATTCCATCCCCTGTATAAAATAAGCAAAGCAATTCTAAATAAAATCCACATATTGTCTGTTAGCCACAGCTATCACAACATTTAAGTTATGTACCTAGTACAATGTATGACGACAATACCGTATATGCTCGGCTATAAGTCGAGAATTTAAGGACTAACTCACTGTATAAAAGTGTGTGTGGGGGGGGGTCGCCTTATACATGAGTAGTCCTAAAGTTCTTCGCTTATAGCTGGTGGGGGGGGTTTCTCGCTCTTCCCCCTTGCTGTGGTGCAATATCGAGTGTGCTAAAATTTCCCCCTCCCTCCCACCCACAATTACCCAAAGGGAGCCTCTGCATGTATTTCCCCCCTTGCGCTGTGTAATCCTATGCAGAGTGATTACCGCAGCAGAAGCTGTCACTCACCATGAGCGGGCGTACCGTCTCTTCTCCCTTCACTCGCGCTGATCTCCATGCGTAGCCCCGCCTCCCGATGTCAGAAGACGGAGCTACGCTAAAGCATGGAGATCAGCGCGAGTGAAGGGAGAAGCGAGGACGGTGCGCCCGCTGATGGTGAGTGACAGCTTCTGCTGCGCGAATCACTCTGCATAGGATTACACAGCGTGAGGGGGGAAATACAAGCAGACTGCTCTCTTTGGACGATGGTGGGTGGAAGGGAGGTGGGAAATACAAGCAGACGGCTCCCACGGATGATGGTGGGTGGGGGAAAATACAAGCAGATGGCTCCCACGGGTGATGGTAAGTGGGTGGGAGGGAGTTACAAGCAGAGGGCTCATGGCTGCATCTGTGTCCTGGAGGAATTATTTGCTGTACTTGGTGGGCCAAGAGGGGTTATTGACTACAATACTTTATGCAGTGCAGCCATTAACCCATCCTGATCCCCAAGTACAGCCATTAACTTTGCTGGGTAGACTTGTACATGCATAATTGGAAAATTTCAGCTTTTGAGGGTCAAATATTGGGGTCGACTTGTATCCGAGTATATACGGTATATTATTTGGAAAACAAATATGTATTTTTGCTGTTTTGTGCTTTTTGTACCCCATTAATAATTACAAGCCCTTATTTGCAAAAATAACAGTAAAATACGCTAATTACATACATATAAAACATTTTTTTTTTTAAAAAGCAGAGTGCCTAAGGTAACTATTTATTATATGTAATTTTTTAAAATGTAATCTGTTTTTTTCCCAAGGGTTCTATTTTGATAATTATGGGGAAACAGGAGGGGCAGAGGGGGTTAATGACTGTATGGGATTTATTTTCTTTTTTTAAAGTTTATTTTAAAGTATTTTTTTTTTATCCAACAGATGCCGCTACACAATCCTGTTCACAGGAATTGTTTGAGGTTGTTTTTTTTTGTTTTTTTGTTTTTTTTTACACTTTACTTTTTACCTTAATTTTTATGAATGAACATGGCTCCTGATTGGAGCCATGCTCATGCGTTCACAGGCGCTTTGGTTTGAGGAACACGTCTTCCCATTCACCAATCCCTGCCTAATAAGTCTCGTCATAAACAAGGATGTACCTGTATGTCCTGTTTGCGATAGCACAGCTCAGACTAGGTGCAAATGTACATCCAGTTTGAGTGAACAGGTTAAGGGCAACACTGCCGGAGCATATTTAAATTAGTATAGCCACCATCGGTTGAAATAAATACATACACAGACCCAGTTGAAAAAATAATGTAATATATTTCACAATAAATACTTATTATAGGACCATTATTGTGAAAAATTGTTAATTTAAAACACACACACACTTTTTTTTTTCCTATGGTGCAGTGGTATCCTGATTCAAAACTTCTTTCACTTACAGTACTGAGTGAAAATCTGACAGTTTTTGGACTAGTCCATCTACTTATAGGAGGTTCTTAGTATAATCTTTAGGGCCCGTTCTCACTCATGATTCCCGCTCAAGGCAAACCGCTAGTTTTGTAAAAACCGCTACAGCATGTCACACATGGCAGTGTTCTCACTGTCATGTTTGCGGTTAGCGGTAACTGCAAACGTGTCACATGCAGCAGTTTGCCGGTGATTTGCGATTAGCGATCGCGAGTAGCATGCATAGCGATCACTCCAAAACCACCTCAGTGTCCAGTGATTTTCCCACGTTAATCGAATGCGATTTTAGATGTGAACGGTCCCTTAGGCTGGATTCACAGCGGTCAGTAGCATAACAAATGCCTTACGAGTGGGAACTGCAGTGGAGACTGCACGTAGACATTAACTCAAAGCCTGCATACAGCCAGTTAGAATAACGCGATCAGTTACAAAGCAGTACTGTGAACAGGCCCATAGAATTGTATGAGCAGTGAGCCGACAACTTAGCACTGTGAACTAGCCCTTAAGGTGGCCACACGCCATACAATTAAAAGATCCAATTTTACACCAATTCGATAATTACAAACGGTTGACCCAAAAAATCAGAAGCTTTTTTTTCATTTGGTTGAGAAATTTGATTGAATTTCCTGTATTTTATTTGATTAAAGATTGGGAGTGTTGGATTTTTCTGATCAATTTTTATCAAAAAATCATTGTAAGGTGTGAGGTAGATTGTTAAATACTTGGCGTACAGATCCAATACATTTCTTTGTTTTCAATCATTTTTTCATAATTGGGGGAAAGATTGGACATTTGGGTGGTACATTGGTCAGATTTCTTTTTTTTTTTTTTTTTTCGAGCAAGAAATCCAATCAGATTTCCCATTTTTATTTGATAAAAGTCTATCGGAAGTGCTGGATTTTTCTGATCAATTTTTATGAAAATGTAATGGTGTGTGGAGGATTGTCAATTTCCTTATACATACTTCCAAGCAATTTTATGAGTTTTCAATCATTTTTTTTCATAATTGGGTGAAGAAAAATTAATTGCAATTCTTGAATTGAAAAGATATTTTTAAAAAATTGTATGGTTTGTGGCCACCTTTAGGGCCTGTTCATACTTGCTGCGTTTGTAGAACGCGTATAAATTCAAAGAAACGCAAGTTGAAAAACGCATGCGTTTTTCTTGCGTTTGAATGCGTTTTCTATTGCGTTTTGCACAAACACGTGACCCAGGGGAAAAAAAAGAATTATGGGAACCGCAGAGGAAAACTGACGCTAAAAACGCAATAGTACGCGTTTTTGATACGCGTCCATAGACTTTCATTGCATCCGTTTCTATGCGTATCGCACAGAACTGCGTGCAGCAATGCGGATGAGAAACGTATGCGTCTCATACGCATACATGTGAACTAGCCCATTCAAAAGCATTAGGAGCCGTTTCTATGCGTTTTTGGTACCCGGACATGTTCCCTGAAAACGGCTAGGAACGCATATAGTCTGAACAGGCCCTAAGGCTATGTTCACAGTGGTGCGTTGCAGAGCTGCTTTATAACGTCTTATAACACAGCTTACCGCACTGCAATGATAAGCCTATGGGACTTTCACAGTGCGACGTTACTGTCTATTGTAAGGTGTTGCCTTATGGTAACGCACTGCTGCAGTGTGTTATCTCTAAGCGCACACGTTACCAGGTACAGGAAAGCATACTTTTCATTGCCTGTATGCTTATGTCACGGTTTAATCTTATCAGAAATTATCAGTATTATTTGTGTTTTCTTGTTGGACCAGACGAAAAGTGTTCCAGAGAATGATGGAGTCCTCCTCAGTGCAGAGGAAATGCAGTCAGCTGTGATAAGAAAGTCCTGTTCCATGGAAGTGGGCTTGTCACCAGGCTCTGTCATGGCAGCCAGCTGGGAAGGAATCCACGCAGATGGTGCTATTAGCACTGGAAGCTCAGCTAGACAGAACATATTACTGACACAAAGGAGCTGTAATACGCTCATGTCGTGTACATTTATGTCTGTGTGTCTATGGGGCCAGGATAGGTCACAGGGAAATACTCACCCGGGCCTGTCTCTAGACTGCATACCCAATCAGGATCTAGAAGTGCCTTCATCATTTTTAGCCATTTTATTTATTTTTCATTTACCTGTGATTGGATTTTTAAAATGAAAACGTGTAAGACTGAGGGCTTGTTCACACAAAGTGAGATTTCGCTTTTTTTTTTTTTTAAGCGCTGTGATTTAAAAAAACGCCTTAAAAGTGCTAGTGCAATGATGCTTAATGTAAGTGTTCTCACATGAGCAATGCGCTTTCTATTTAAATCGCAAATGCGGCTCCAGCGCCATTTTCTGAGCGTTTGTGATTCAATAGAAAGTACAGGAAAATCGCAAAGCGATTTGAAAAGTGATTACTCAAGCACTTTTATGAATAAATAAATTGTATTTTTTATTCATTTCCGGGTCAAAAATCATCATTCAACAAAAGCGCTTAGGAGAAAGCACTTTTCTAAGTGCAAAGTGCTTTTAAAGGCACTAACCAAATTGCTCAGCGCTTGTGCTAGCGATTTGTAATGTGAACAAGGCTGGAGCGTTTCCTCCTCAATAATTAATCCAGGGCTAGATTTCTGGAAAGGCCAAAAAGGCCCAGGCCTTGGACAGCTACAAGCCCATGAGGGCACCTGGACATGAAATGGGATTAATAGGCAAATGCAGGGGGGGTATTACAACTGCCCAGAATCCCCCCTCAGACCAGTGTCTGGGGACAGGCACAAGTTAGACACCAGAATATCTGCAGGCATCCTGAAGCTCACAGCACCGCCCCCCTTTATTTCCCTGCTACAGTTGAATTTGGATGGAGCAGCAGCATGTGTACAGAGCATGGAGCAGCTCTGGGGAACTTTAAAGGGAACCTAAACTGAGAAGCATATGGATTTTCCTTTTAAAATAATACCAGTTGCCTGACTATCCTGCTGATCCTGTGTCTCTAATACATTCAGCCACAGCCCCTGAACAAGTATGCAAATCAGATTATCTCAGAATGGATTCACTGCATGCTTGTTTCAGGTCTGTGATTCAGCTACTACTGCACCAAAGAGATCAGCAGTACTGCCAGGCAGCTGGTATTTTTAAAAATGAAACATCCATATCCCTCTCAGTTTAGGTTCCCTTTAACAGAGTCAGGTATGAGCTCAGCCCTGTACCCTGCAGGGTGAATGCTTCACTTTCCCCTTCATTACCAATGTCAGCTGTTATTGTTATCTGTATCCAAACTGTTCCTGATCTATCCCGTTGTCGATCAGACTGGAAATTGCATTATGTGTACCCTAATGATGTCCTATCATATTATTATACTGTATTGTGCGTGGCTGAGGGATACCTTTCAGGAATCCCCCCCCCCCCCCCCCTTGAAAATCCTGGGTTTGCCCCTGGGATTGCTAAATATGAAAGAGAAGGCTGCAGATTGGAAGCAACACATGAAAAGGGAAGCTGATGCTCAATGGAGTTGTATATAAAAGAGAAGGGCTACATACATGGATGCAACACATGGAGGAGGGGATGGCGTTGCTGCACTTCGAAGGGGTGTTCCAACATACTTGGCCTAGAGGCGGTAAAAGTATAAATCTGGCCTTGGATTCATCTATTTATCAGCCTCACGTATTTACAGCCTTCCCTGTAAAATGAGATGTGATCTACTCTGTAGCATATTTACTGCATTATAATTAACAACCTATTTTACACAAAATGATACAATACTAAAGTAGACTGTGCTGGTGTTTTCAAGCTTGTTACCAAACCTGTCTATCCATGTGAGTTTTTCAGGGAATCTCACATATACACATGGGATATAGGCAGTTCACTCTTTCTCCTGAGTTGTCTCCTAGGTGAAAATGCTAAAGGTCCTACTGGACAAGGTCCACAATCTAGCTGACAGAGTGGGTGTACCTGTTATTGTAACTGTAGCACGTCGTGTGAATAGACCAAAAATCAGTGAGGCCCAGAGGGGGTCCTTGTTTATCCCCCACCAGTCACTACTGGGCAATTGTCCAGTGTGGGTTATAACTATCCTACCAGGCCTCACAGGTCACTACACACTATTGTTGGCACAATGTGGCTGTCAATGTGCTTCAGAGGGAGTGAATAGTGCAGGTTCAGTAACTATATCAATACCAATCTGAGATGTACCACCTATAGGTGCCCTCAGTCTTCCACAGATGTGCCAAATAAATAGGAGTGGCTAGCGTGTCTTATGGAGTGCTTATTATATGTACAGTGTCACAATCACCCTAATGCTCAACATGTTTCACCCAGAAGGGCTTTGTCTGGAATGCTATACATAAGTGCAGTGCCATTGACAATATACACAACAACATTCCCCCACCAAATCACATCAAACAGCCCCCCAGCAGCATATAACTCAAGTCAGAGCTGGGTCGCAATATGTGGCTCAGCTTTAAATATGGTTGCCCTGGATAGGTTTCCGCTTTAGGGTGTGTCCAACCCCCCATCCCAAATATTTGCCCGAGCTCATTGCCCTGTAAGGTCCACACTAATTGGGACTCACCATGTCTGCAAAGTGTCAGCTCAGTGTTTGCCATGTAATGTAGATTACATAGAGGACATTTCCGCCTGCAGCTTCCATGGTGTGTAAAAATAAATAATAAAAAAAAGAACAGCTGAGATAGCAATCTGATAGCAATTCGAGGAAGCTTGTCTCTTCCTCTGATTGCTATGCTGTCAAGATCATGAAATTCGCGGATGACACAACTATCATCGGTCTCATCAGCAGCAATGATGAGCAAGCCTACCACAGGGAGATTGAGAGGATCTGTAACTGGTGCAAGCAAAACAATCTCGTCCTCAATGCATCCAAGACCGTCGAATTAATTGTGGACTTCAGAAAACACCCTCCTGCCCTTCCACCAGTCCTCATTGGAGAGACTGAAGTCACCAGGGCATCAAGTGTTCGGCTCCTGGGCACCACCATAACTAGTGACCTAAGATGGGAGCAAAACTCCACCAGAATTCAGAAGAATGCTCAGATGAGGCTGTTTTTTCTGCGCCAGCCGAAGAAATTTGGCATCTCGCGTGATCTGCTCACCAGTTTCTACTCCGCTACAGTTGAGTCCATCCTCTGCTCCTCCATCATTGTCTGGTATTCGGGAGCTAACGCCAGGGACAGGTATAAACTTCAGAGAGTAATTAGCGCTGCGGAGAAGATCATTGGCACACCTCTGCCCCCTCTCGACCTCCTCCACACGGCCAGAATGATGAAAAGAACCGGCAGGATCTCCCAAGACCCCTCCCACCCAGGAAGCCACTTTGAGCCCCTCCAATCGGGCCGCCGCTTCAGACTAGTCCGTTCAAGAACCACGAGGCGAAGAAACACCTTTTTCCCCCAGGCAGTCCTCCTACTGAACACTCCTCCCATCCGGGCCTCTACAGATTAGTCCGTGTCCAGTTGCCAACATTGACTCTGCACCGACGCAATGCTTTTTAACATATATATATATATATATATATATATATATATATATATATATATATATATATATATATATATATATATATATATGCTTGTATGTATGTTTGTATGTCCCATGTCTTTTTTTGCTCTCTGCCTTGCCATGTGTACCATAACCAATTCCAGGGGCGCCAACAGCGTACTCGGCGAATAAAAGTGATTCTGATTAAGACAATTCCTATCAGATTTCTATAGCTGTACTCTCTTTGTCAATGTGACACATCGTGCAGTGGCTGTTACCATTGGCCACTATCTCTTTAACAGACGCTGTAGACAGCAGTTATATGGGGGACGTCTCCATTTCCCCTCTTTCTTTGTTTTCCTCCCCCCGAGGATGGATGATCTGAGGATAAAGGGTTTCATATAAAGGCTACCATGCCAATTAACTTTTTCTCCTAATTTTTCTCCTAGGTGATATTTTCGCATGATAACTCTTTAGTAAGGCCACATCTGGAATATGGAATCCAGTTCTGGGCACCACATAACAGGAAGGATATTGCAGTTTTAGAGCAGGTGCAGAGGCGAGCAACAACATTGATTAGTGGGATGAAAGGTTTCACTTACCAGGAAAGGTTAAATAAACTGGACTTCTTTAGTCTGGAGAAAAGGCACCTTAGAGGAGATCTAATTTACATGTATAAATACATCAGAGGGCCGAGGCATAGGCTGGAGAGGCTCCAGCCTCAGGGCGCAGTGTAGGAGGGGGCGCACAATTCATTCAGCTGTCATTCCTAATTGTGTTTGAAGCAGAAATAAATAAGAAAAGGGGATACATAGCAGTGACTGCAAGCCAAATAACTAGATATTAAGGTGTTGGTGAGGTTGTGGGCCCTGTGGCACCTCTTAGTGTAATAGCAATGAGTGTGTGATGGCTGGGGTGGCGGGGATGGAGGGGCGCACTTTGGTGTCTTAGCCTTGGGTGCTGGAGGACCTTGTCCCGCCTCTGTCAGAGGGTAATATAAAGGTTTGGCGGATGAGCTTTTTGTCCCTATGTTTTTTACGAAGGACTAGAGGACATGATCTGCGCATGTAGGAAAAACATTTTAGCCATTTATTTAGGAAATGATTCTTTACGGTAAGAGTGATTAACATGTGGAATGTATTGCCACAGGAAGTAGTTATGGCAAATTCTATATCTGTGTTTAAGGGGGATTGGATGCTTTATGCTTTTCTTGCCATGGCTATAATTAATAGGTAATGCCTGGTTGTGTTGATCTAGGAATTGTATCTGATTGCCAACTGGAGTTGGGGAGGATTTTTTTTCCCCTTTTGAGGCTAATTGGACCATACCTTGCAAGAGATTTTCACCTTTCTCTGGATCAACAGGGATATGTGAGGGAGCAGGCTAGCGGTGGACTTTACTTTCTGGTTGAAGTCGATAGACGTATGTCTTTTCAACCTAAATAACTATGTAAGTAAAATGCCTTTTAAACCACTAGCAAGCAAGAAAATATTTAATAAATACAATACAATATTCTCACTTACTTTTTGATACTTTTTTAATTGCAGAGTGCAAAAGTTGTTTTAAACAAAAGATAAAAAAAAATTATCTCCTGGGAGGAAAAGTGAATTGGACAGGGCCCTAGACCCTAAGGGTCTGTTCAGACTATCTGCGTATGAAGAATGCGTTTAAAATCAAAGAAACGCAAGTTGAAAAACGCATGCGTTTTTCTTGCGTTCTAATGCGTATTCTATTGCGTTTTGCACACACACGTGACCCAGGGGAAAAAAAAGAATTATGGGAACCGCAGAGGAAAACTGACGCTAAAAACGCAATAGTACGCGTTTTTGATACGCGTCCATAGACTTTCATTGCGTCCGTTTCTATGCATGACGCACAGAACTGCGTGCAGCAATGCGGATGAGAAACTTATGCGTCTCATACGCATACATGTGAACTAGCCCATTCAAAAGCATTAGGAGCCGTTCCTATGCGTTTTTGGTACCCGTACGTGTTCCCTGAAAACGTCTAGGAACGCGTATAGTCTGAACAGGCCCTTACTCTATTCATTATTCTCATAAGTTTTCTCTAAGAAGATAATTTTTCATCCTCTGTTTAAAATTACTTTTGCGCTCTGCAATCGAAAAATTACCAAAACGTAGGTGAAACGGTACTGTCAAAATAATTTGCTTGCTTGCTGGTGGCTTAAAAGACATTTTATTGACCGTGAAAATATCACCTAGGAGAAAACTCGGGAGAAAAAAAGTGAATTGAATAAGGGCCATAGTCATTTCAGTATAATAGCACTAATGTTATACTCAAAATATGAACTACTGATGGGACCAGGAGACAGGCTCAGGAAACCAGAACGGACTAGATTATTAGGGCCCGTTTCCACTGCCTGAATGTGATCGCATTGCGCTGCATATAGCTGCAGGTGACTTCCAATTGTCTTCTGGAAGTTCGGATGCTGCTTTATGTTTCTGCTATGAGGAATTGGATGCGTGCTGCAGATATATGCAGCATGCCATCCATAATTTCCCCGGGTCGCATTGCATTGCAAATGAAAATTTGCATGCAATGGAAATGACTCCATTGACGTGCATTGGCTTCAGGTTTTGAGCAATGCGAATTTGCAGCTAGTGGAACCCTTACTGTCTGTGTTTGGGTACTAATGCTGCAGCAGCCTTTATTGTAAGTAAAGTTGTCCATTCACTGGTTGATTGGGGAAGTGTCTAATCTCTGACATAGTGGATAGCACTCTTGTTTGTAGAGCAGAGTTCCCGGTTTGATTCCCTGCCAGAGGACTATCTACATGGAGTTTCTATGGTCTTCCAGTGTTTGTGTGGGTTTCCCGCACATCTCCAAAAATATAGATACGTTATTTAGCTTCCACCTCTA
This sequence comes from Hyperolius riggenbachi, assembly GCF_040937935.1. Lineage (NCBI taxonomy): Eukaryota > Metazoa > Chordata > Amphibia > Anura > Hyperoliidae > Hyperolius > Hyperolius riggenbachi. The sequence goes on from NC_090649.1 coordinate 191,528,645, forward strand.
AATTGGCCCTAGATTTAAGGCAAGGTCCACACTAGGCATGGTTGCAGGATGGAGCCTGCGGTCCGTGATCCTAGCCAAGGGAATGCAAACGGATCAATGCTGCCTTTTTAGCAGCATACGTTTTCGGTCCATTTGCGTTTTTGTTTGTTTAAGTTTTTTTTTGGCTGAGGGGATAGCAGGCAGGACGGAGGTGGCAGTGGGGATGGGGGACACCCCCCTCCATCACCTGGGTCCCCTGTCTCCACTACCCCCTGCAGCTACATGCCGCAAAAATGTAAAGTATAGCAGCGGGGAGCTTACTTCATTCTACTACTTCCTCCACTTGCTACGTCACTGCCTGAAATGCCGCCCTCTATACTTTGGACATGGTTTTGATAAGGTTTAACCTTCCTGGCGGTAAGCCGCGCAGGAGGTTTTCTCAGGCCCTGCTGGGCCGATCTGCGTAATTTTTTTTTTTTTTTTTGCTGAACGCAGCTAGCACATTGCTAGCTGCGTCAGCACACCGATTGCCGCCGCCCCGCGCCGATTCGCCGCTATCCACGCCGCCGAAGAGCCCCCCCCCTAGACCCCTGCGCTGCCTGGCCTATCAGCACCAGGCAGCGCTAAGGGGGTGGATCGGGTCTCCCTTAGACGTCACGACGTCCATGACTCCAGGAAATCTCGTTCTTTGAACGGGATTTCCTGATCGCCAGAGGCGATCGGAGGGGCTGGGGGGATGCCGTTGAGCAGCGGCTATCGTGTAGCGAGCCCTAGGCTCGCTACATGATTTAAAAAAAAAACAAAAAAAAACGGCAGCGCTGCCCCCTGCCGGTTTTTAATAGACCGCCAGGAGGGTTAAAAAACGGAGCCACGGATACGTTTCAGGACCTAGTGTGAACCAACTTACTGGAAATATGACGATGGCAGGGAATATATACTGTATATAAAGCACTGCAGAAGATGGCAAATACAATATAAATAATAATGTCACTAGTATGCCATATTGCACCGCACAATAACAGATCAAATTACAGCAAGAACAGACATTTTGTTTGTTATAAGATTGGAAGCAGATACTCTTGCTAACCTGACACAGTGGAGACATGGATTTACTAGGTTGTACATGACAGCTTGGCGAAGCACTACACTTAAGGTGGCCATACTGTATATCAAGAGATTTGGAGGTTAATCGACCAAGAGGCAGATCTCTCTCCGATCCAATTTGATCAGAGAAAGATCTATCGGTTGCTCATACACAGAGGGCCAATTCCCAATCGATTTCAGCTGCAAATCTTTTTGGGAATCGGCCCCGTAATGCCGGCTTGACACCCCTGGCCACGGCCCTCCAAATGTTATATGTGCCTGTGCATTAAAATACTTTATTGTCCACTTTCCGATGTAATTCTGCTATAGCGCATGGGGCGCCTGTGTGATGTCACCGCCCCACATCACGTGCTATATGCCGGAAGTCACGTGGGACCCAAATGCGGAAGTATGACAGATTCTAGCAGTTGGCATGACAGGTAAAGTATTTTAACGCACGGACACTGTGGGTTACATATAACATTTGGGAGTGTCAGAGGCTTGGGGGTTCAGTCGCATTCGTCGCTCGCGATATCACACAGATCAAACACTTCAGCATAAGGTTTACCAACATGTGCAATCGATACATTTGCCCATTTTTTTTTTTGTCTCAAACTCAGTCAAATCATTGATCCAATTCGATAATTATTGAATCGGATGGTTGATTAGCTGCTAAGTTGCTAGATGTATGGCCACCTTTAGCTTTACATTACATAGCACAGTGCAATCATTCCTGCCGTATTGTGTATACCAGTGATGACTAACTTTGGCACTCCAGCTGTGCTGGTTAGAGATGGCCCGAACCTCTGATTTTCAGTTCGTGAACCTCGAACCCAAACCACAATAGACTTCAATGGGGAGGCGAACTTTGAAAACTAGAAACATTTATGCTGGCCACGAAAGTGATGGAAAAGATGTTTCAAGGGGTCTAACACCTGGAGGGGGGCATGGCGGAGTGGGATACACGCCAAAAGTCCCAGGGAAAAATCTGGATTTGACGCACAGCAGCATTTTAAGGGCAGAAATCACATGTTATTGCTAAATTGGAGGCCTACATTGCTTTAAAACATCTTGCATGTGTGTTTAATCAGGTAGTGTAATTGGTGTACTGCTTCACACTGACAGACCAAACTCACTGTGTAACGCACCGCAAACCGCTGTTTCTGTAGTGGAACAGAGAGGGGATCTGTTCCATTTTGATTGGGCCGGGCTGTCTTCGATCCAGCACTGTCCGTCACAGCACAGTAGAGCGGTTATCCAGACTTTGTACCTTGTTTCTGTAGTGACGGCCGTGCTGGACTTCTGCGCACCATGGTGAGATTGCTCTTCCTCACTCAGTGATGTCAGGTAATGTCTGACTGCCTTATCAACTTTTGATGGTTCTTTCTCTACCATTGTTAAAGCTTACATCTATTTTTTTTTAAATTACTTTTTCTGCTGGCTGTTCAGTACCTGTAACGAGAATTTATGGAGGGCAAGTCTGCCATTCATTCAACTGTGTGAAACTTTCGATGGTACTTTCTCAGTACCATGGTGACCACGGGTAATGGCCTGGGAATCCTGGTTCGATTCCGGTCTGGAGTGGGAGCCTAAGAAACGGCTACCACCACCACACATCCAAAGAAGGCAGCAGGCACGCTGTGGGCAAAGGAGCAGGAACGGCTACCACACATCCAAGGAAGGCAGCAGGCATGGCGTGCAAGTCCCGAGGTAGTTACAAAAAATACCAATACAGAAGTCAGTCAAGCGGGCTGCAGGCAGAGATGCTGTGTGGGGAGCGACTTAGTCTTGGGGCAGGCAGCCAGTAACACGGCATGCAGGCAGCGATGCTGTGTGTGGGGACTGACTTAGTCTTCGGGCGGGCAGAAGCCCTCCGGGATCCATGCCTCATTTATTTTGATAAAGGTGAGGTACTGAACACTTTTGTGACTTCTCTTCTCAGTGACAATGCCTCCAGCTGTGCTGAAGGTCCTTTCTGACCGGACGCTTGAGGCAGGGCAAGACAGAAGTTGGATGGCAAATTGGGACAGCTCTGGCCACAGGTCAAGCCTGCGCACCCAGTAGCCCAAGGGTTCATCGCTGCTCACAGTGTCTACATCCACACTTAAGGCCAGGTAGTCGGCTCCCAGCTGGTCGAGACGTTGGTGGAGAGTGGATCCGGAAGGGCTAAGGCGAGGCTTTGGACTAAAGAATGTCCGCATGTCCGACATCACCATGAGATCGCTGGAGCGTCCTGTCCTTGCCTGTGTGGACATGGGAGGAGGATTACTGGCAGTGGTACCTTTATTCCGTTTTGCTGTGACATCACCCTTAAACGCACTGTAAAGCATAGTTGCCAGCTTGTTCTGCATGTGCTGCATCCTTTCTGCCTTCAGGTGAGTTGGTAAAATGTCCGCCACTTTGTGCCTATACTGAGGGGCTAGTAGCGTGGCCACCCAGTACAGCTCATTCCCCTTGAGTTTTTTTTATATGGTGGTCCCTCAACAGGCTGGACAGCATGAAAGATGCCATCTGCACAAATTTGAAACCAGACGTACAGTACTATCCATCTCCTCTTGCTCTTAGTGACGTCAGGTAAGTTCTCTTCCTCCCCCCAGCCACGAACAATACCACGAGAACGTTGAGCTCCCTGCGATGCCTGCTGCGGTTGTTCTTCTGCCGCCTCCTCCTCCAAAACAACACCTTCCTCATCATCTGAGTCTGACTCCTCTTCCCCACATGACTCTTCCTTCTCCTTCTCCTCTCCCCTCTGTGCTGCCGCAGATGTTGAGGAAACATCTGGTTCTGATGAGAATTGTTCCCACAACTCTTCCTCCTGTTCCTGTTCACACTCGTCCGCAGCTTGATCCACCACATTACGCATGGCACGCTCCAGGAAGAAAGCATACGGGATCAAGTCGCTGATGGCGCCTTCACTGTGACTCACCATGTTTGTCACCACCTCAAACTGCCGCATGAGCCTGCAGGCATTTCGAATCAGTGTCCAGTTCTTCGGCCAGAACATCCCCATCTCCCCAGAGTGTGTCCTTCTACTGTAGTTGTAGAGATACTGGGTGACGGCTTTCTCCTGTTGTAGCAGGTGGTCGAACATCAGCAAGGAAGAATTCCTGCGAGTCGGGCTATCGCAAATCAAGCGTCTCACCGGCAAGTTGTTTCTCCGCTGAATATCTACAAAGCGTGCAATGGCCGTGTAAGACCGCCTGGAATGCCCACACAACTTCCTGGCCTGCTTCAGGACGTCCTGTAAGCCTGGGAACTTAGACACAAATCTCTGAATGATGAGATTCAGCACATGTGCCATGCAGGGAACATTTGTCAACTTTCCCAAATTCAAAGCTGAAATTGGATTGCTGCCGTTGTCACACACCTCGTTGCCAATGTCCAGTTGGTGCGGGGCAGCCACTGATCCACCTGTTTGTTAAGAGCAGCAAGGAGGGGTGCTACAGTGTGACTCTCCGCTTTGAGGCAAGACATGTCTAATATGGTGTGACACCGTCGTACCTGGCATGCAGCATAGGCCCTGGGGAGCTGGGGCTGTGTAGCTGGAGAGGAGATCGCAGCACCAGTAGAGTTGAACTGCCACTCAGCCAAGGAGGAGGAGGAGGACGACAGTGAAGAGGATGTAGCAAGAGGAGAGGAGGTGGCAGCAGGCCTGCCTGCAAGCTGTGGAGGTGTCACAAGTTCCGCTGCACAGCCACGTACTCCCTGCTTGCCAGCAGTCACCAGGTTGACCCAATGGGCTGTTTAAGTAATGTACCTGCCCTGACCGTGCTTGGCAGACCAGGCATCCGTGGTCCGATGGACCCTTGACCAGCTGGCATGGTAACAGCTGGCGAGCTAACAGTTAAGCCAATCCAGCTGTCAGATGCCGGACAAGGGGGTGACTGGCAGAAATTGGCTTCTTCCGCTCAAAGATTTACCTCATGGACACCTGACTGCTGCTGTGGGCAGAGGAGCAAGATCCGCTTAAGGTGAGAGACGAAGTGAAGGAGGGTGGCTGTGAAGGTGCAAGGGATAAAGCGGCTGAAGATGCTGCACCTGAAGGAGGAAGAGGAGAAGCAGGGTGGCTTTTCTTTTGTCTGCTGCTTTTCCTCAGGTGCTCTTCCCATCACAGTTTGTGCCTTTTCTCCATGTGCCTTCATAAGGCAGTTGTCCCTACGCGGCTGTTGGCCTTTCCACGGCTCAATTTTTGGAGGCTTAGAGAACAGATAGCATTACTCTGATCTACAGCAGACACACTAAAAAATTTCCAAACTGCTGAGTCCCCCTGGGGTGATGGCACTATGGTGGCATCAGCAGCTGACGTTGAAGGGCATGTTGGCTGGCTGTCCATAGGTGGCGATACATGGCGCCGGACACTGCCACCAGCTGTTTCTGACAACGAGTTACCCTGCTTCTTTCAGGAACTTGTCTCCTCCTACTCCTCTCTGACTCCCCCCTCTGAATTGTCCCCCTGTTCATCTCCTCTATTGGGAACCAGCGTGGCATCTGTATCATCATAATCATCCTCCCCAGCTTCGCTTGCCTCAGACACCTCATAAACTGCACCAACAGCAGGTACTTCATCATCCTCCTCGCACGTTACATCCATAGTGTCGCCTAACTCAGACATATGAGGTGGTGTAACTTGCTTAGCGCCTTCATCTGGTTGTAACAATAATGCCTGTGAATCACTTAATTCCCCACCAAATAACTCCTGCGAAGTGTCAAATGCAGCGGATGTGGTGCTAGTAGTAGCGCTGGTGGCTGCGGAAGATGAGGTGTTCTGTGTGAAATAGGCAACCACGTCCTGACAATCTTGGGAGTTGATGGCATGTGCCTTCTTCTGAGCACAGTACTTTGGTCCAGGGCCGCACGAAATCACTTCAGCACGACCTCGAACAGACCTGCCGGGTGGCCTTCCTCTGGGTCTGCCTCTACCTGTTTTGTCCATATTGGGGAGGGGGGGGGAGGGGGGGAGATAAAGTGAAATGTATGCACTGACTTGACTAATACAATCTGCAGTCACACAGGTGCAGTTAACAGGTATGCATGGAGTTGTATATCACACTGCGTGCGCTCACGTAGGTAGGTGGGTGCACTGAACAACATGATAGGTATATGCAGTGATGGGTATTACAAATGTGCAGCTGTCTCACACTCACACACACACACACATGTACCGTGAACAGGTACAGTGACTGGTGGTATTAAATATCACACTGCGTGCGCTCACATAGGTAGGTGGGTGCACTGAACAAAAGGGTAGGTATATGCAGTGCTGCTGGGTATTACAAATGTGCACCACACGCACGCACACACACACACACGTACCGTGAACAGGTGCAATGACTGGTGGTATTAACAATGTGTGCGCTCACGTAGGTAGGTATGTACAGTGAACAGGTGCAGTGATTGGGATGGGATTACAAATGTGCAGATGCCTGTCACACACACAGGTAGTCACTGAATGTGCTGGGCCTGGCAGTGGCACAGTAGGAATTACCACCAAGGGGCCAAAGGCCAGCTGCAACTGACTGACAGGGCTGTATATAATGCAAGTGGGCCACAAAAAAAAAAAAAATAGATCACAAGAACAAGATTAGCTCTAAAAAGAGCTGTTGAGGGGTGCTCTTTTTAGCAATAAGAATCAGCAAGGAGCAAGCTAACAAGCCTACAAGAGCCTAACTAAGCTTTCCCTATTAGAGTCTGCAGCAGCTCTCCCTTCTCTAATTCCTGCAGCCAGACGAGTGAGTGAAATGGCTGACACTGCCTGCCTTTTATAAGGAGGGAGGGGCTCCAGGAAGGAGCGTTGCCTGCTGACTGTGATGTAAAGGTCAAAGTTGACCCTAATGATGTAATATAGGGGGCGGGTCGAACTCGCATAAAGTTCGCGCTTCACAGCAAACGCAAACCACTGAAGTTCGCGCGAATAAGTTCGTGGTCGAACCGTTCGGGCCATCTCTAGTGATGGAACTACATGTCCCATGAGGCATTACAATACTCTGACAGCTCTAAGCATAACTCGGGGAGGCAGAGGCATGATGGGATTTGTAGTTTTGTCACAGCTGGAGTGCCAAGGTTAGGTTAGTCTGTACACTAAATACTATACTAATGGTGAATATTACATACACAATTGGCATGGCTAGGGGAAGATCAAATTAAAGAACATTTTACATGTCCCTAGATAAAAAATTCTGAAAAAAAGATGTCTAATAAAGGCCTAAAATGCAATGTTTCACACTTTCACAATATTAAAATGTCCTTGAATTTATTTTCTGCCTCTTCTGTTAACAAAATCTACTTAAAGAGACTCTGTAACAACAAAAACCTCCCCTGGGGGGTACTCACCTCGGGTGGGGGAAGCCTCCGGATCCTAATGAGGCTTCCCACGCCGTCCTCTGTCTCACGGGGGTCTCGCTGCAGCCCTCCGAACAGCCGGCGACAGAGCCGACTGTAGCTTCAATATTTACCTTTGCTGGCTCCAGCGGGGGCGCTGTGGCGGCTTTCAGCACGGAAATAGACGGAAATACCCGATCTCCGTCGGGTCCGCTCTACTGCGCAGGTGCCGGAAACTTGCGCCTGCGCAGTAGAGCAGACCCGACGGCGATCGGGTATTTCCGCCTACTTCGGAGCCGACAGCCGTCAGAGCGCCTGCGCAGGAGCCAGGAAGGTAAATATTACGTAACCGCTGCACGGAGGGCTGCAGCGAGACCCCTGGCGGATGGAGGACGGCGTGGGAAGCCTCATTAGGATCCGGAGGCTCCCCCCACCCGAGGTGAGTACCCCCCAGGGGACGTTTTGTCGTTACAGTTCCTCTTTAAGACTTTTAGCTTGTGTTTGCTCACTAATTGGTTTCCGTTTCAGAGATGTTGATCTTCTTCCTGTCGCTGCTATAATGTGCAGGATCTCCCATACATTCCAACAGAACTTAACAGCTTTAAAATTACACTGCTGCTTGAGTTTATTTATTGAATATTAACACCATACATGATCTGTCATAAATAGCTTATAGAGATTTTACAGTTTTCGGTGAATGGTGCAAATTCCTTCAAGACGCTACAGAGATATGCAACTCACAGGACAACCTGCTTCACTCAAATGCACCATCATGGTTTATTTAATGTTATGTCTATGGCTCAACAAACACAGAGATCACTGAGAATTTCTTTGATTTATGGAATGAAAGCATCACACTGCGTAACTGTTGATGAATCTCCCACTGTTGGACAGAGATTCAGCCCTGTATTTTAGAATTTATAAAGCGTAGGAGAGCTATCAACAATGTTTCCTAAACACAGCCTTCCCTCTCACAAAGTCTTGTGGCAAAATGACCCCAAAAACTAGAGGACTTTATGCTCCTTGATAAGAACTTATTGCATTCCTGCATGCAGCTTGCCAGTTAGAAGACATAAAACTGAAAATGTGCTGCTTCTTTTTCCAGACGAACTTCCAAGTGCTCTTCAAGATTACTATAATAAACTCCCAGAGATTATCAGAAAGCTGAATTTCGTGAATTCTTATTAAACGTTAGTAAACATTCCAATCTAAAACCAGTTTTGGGCGCAGAATGTAAGAGAATTTCATAGTCGGTCAGCTTCCATTTCAGATGCCTCTCCTCTCCTCTGTGTCATCAACTTAACTACATGTCCATACTTCATGTCTTGTAGGCAAGTGATCGGTCACTGGTATTGCTCAGGCCCGGTTCACATTAGCGTTCCCTGTCCGGATTCGCCTGATCGGATCCGGACCGTATACTGTACAAACGGAACGTACGTTCCGCATAGCAATGCAAAGTCTATGCGGCGTTCACATGCGTATGTTCCGTACAGAACGGAGCCGGATCGGATCCGGACTCCGGAGGCTTTTCCAACATGCGCTATTTTTTGGGTCCGGATCATCCAGCCCACGCACCTGGACCGGATCCTGACTGCACCATTCGGATATAGAAACCAATGGGGAACGGAAAGCACAGAACACACTGGAGACAAACACCGGACGTTCTACGCCACTTCCTATGCGTATTCTAGCGGCCATTTCGGATGGGGACACATGGGCAGCAGTGCAGCAGCAGTGACTAACGTGCTGGAGCTGTTTGGCAGAATGTCGGAGGTGGAGGTTAGGCCTACAGCGGAGGACCTGACTCTACAGGTGCACCAGGTGCACCTTCTGCAGACCCCAACAATTTTATGGTAAATTTGTTTATTTTTTACCCCACGGATCCGGATGGCAGCCTGATGCATGCCTGATGCAAACGGACCGGATCCGGATCGGATCCGGTCCGTTAAAACGCAAGTGTGAATGGGGTGTCTGCATGGGCCTTGCATATGGACTGCTTTTCATATGCAATTCAATCTGAAGTTGTTTGCCTGACAAGGTGCCCCATAGAAAGAACACTGATGAACTATCTCATGCACCATATTATGAGGCTTCTGCCTTACTGCAGATTTTATTAGTTACATGACTGTAGTAGTTGGACAAAAGATGCAACCGCAAAGAAGAATTTGGTGAGGTAAAAATGGTCACTCTTCATTTATCAGTGAACAGGAGTGTTGGGGTTTCATGGATCAGATTAACCATGTCGACAGAATACGGTGATGACGCTAACCCCAGAATAAGACAGTGGGAATGCATACCTCACAAATGTAAGGGATGTAAAATAGAGACTCCTAAATACCTGAAACTATTTAGGCAAAAGGTGTTCCCCCAACATGTCTTCAGTTGTTTAGGCTACTCGGTCATTCACAAAATGCAAATTGACATGTATTTCTAGTTGTTGAGAAAAATCTTCAACAGCAAGATAAGAATACCAGAAAAACACAGCACATTTTTTTTTAACCAGTTAAGAAACATGCTTAACTACCCAGCTATTACATAAAAACTAAGAGATGGACAACTGAGGAGGAAAGAGAATCAGAAGTTCATTGATGAGGGACAGTCCCACCAAAGGGGACAGTTAGGAGTTAGTAGCCTGTCATGGACAGACTATTTCTGTGTGAGCCTCCAGTAAGCTGAATTGTGGTGAGAGAGCACAGTCCTTTATTACTAGAAAGCTATTTACACTGCAACATTAGCAAGCCACAGGAAACAGCACATACCCTTTTGACAGTTAGACCCTGTACCTATTATACATGTAGGGCAGCAATTTATTGGCCATTTTCATTTTGGGATTTGCATGCTGATTTGCTTTCTCATAGAAAACCAATTTTGTGTTTCCCACTTATGTGTTACATTTGTGATGGATCCCTTGAGGCACTGCATGTTGCATCTTGGCTTGTTTGTTCTCTCATAACAGTTAATAAATGACAATGAAATACACACAAGCACTTTTTTATGTGTTTTCACCTGTAAAATAACTGTGTCCATCCTAATCCTGTTGGATCTCTCAGCGGCTTTTGATACAGTTGACCATGAAATCCTGCTTAACAGACTGCAGGAGTACTGTGGCATCAGTGGATCAGTCCTCCAGTGGTTCAGATCATACCTGACTGACAGAACACAGAGAGTATCCCTAGGACCTATAATGTCCAAACCTGCACCTCTACAATTCGGAGTGCCACAAGGATCAATCCTATCCCCTCTGCTGTTTGCAATCTACATGTTGCCACTCGGTACACTTATCCAGCGACATGGCCTGATGTACCACTACTACGCCGATGACACACAGCTATACCTGTCCTTCAAACCTGGTGGAACAGACCCTACTCCAAAAATAAACTTTTGCTTAGCTGAGCTACAGGCATGGATGAATGATAACTGGTTGAAACTGAATGCTGACAAAACTGAGGTCCTCTTTGTCCAAAGCCAGTGCTCGCCATCAAAACAGCTCTATCCTAAAGCAACACCAATCAGGATTGGGAATTCGGACATAAACAGCTCCAACCTTGTGCGCAGCCTTGGCGTACTAATCGATGGGGATTTAAGTTTCAGAAACCAAATTTCATCTGTAGTTAAATCTTCCTACTTTCATCTGAAGAACATTGCAAAGATTAAACATCTGATTCCCCCAGAGGATCTTCCAACCCTAGTTCACGCCTTCATCACATCACGGCTGGATTACTGCAATGCCCTTTATGCTGGCCTCCCCAAAAAGGACCTGCGTCGCCTGCAATTAGTGCAGAATGCTGCCGCCAGATTGCTAACAAACCAGCCTCGCCACTGTCACATTACACCGATCCTTCGCTCACTGCACTGGCTACCAGTAGAATGGAGAATACTCTTCAAGATTGGACTGCTGACATTCAAATCCCTGCACAATCTGGGCCCTGGATACATGAAGGACTTGCTGAAGCTGCACCACACCTCTCACAACCTCAGATCAGCTAGTTCTATAAACTTGGTCACTCCCAGAGTGCACCTCAAAAAATCTGGAGATAGAGCCTTCTGTCATGCTGCCCCTACGCTTTGGAACTCCCTGCCACACCCAGTAAAGACAGCACCATCCCTGGAGCTATTCAAATCCAGACTGAAAAGCCACCTGTTTAGCCTGGCATTTCCGGACTTATAAAATTCTTCCTCTGTACCACAATGGTCTGAGCCATGCTTATGCGCTTTGAGTCCTATGGGAGAAAAGCGCTCTACAAATGTTATTTGTTGTTGTTGTTGTTGTGTTAGGGCAGTACAGTCCAATATACAGGACCCATGGCAGGAAGAATGTGGTTTTCTGTTGAAGAGCTCATAGCAGGTCCATGCACATGCAGAATTTACATGGACCATGCATTCTACAAACACAATCACAGCACACAGTTTATCTAGCTGAAAATCAGAAGACAGCTTTACAATGGTAACTGGAAATTTAAAAAAACAAATAAGTAAAAAGTCAAACAAAGCAGAATTTAGTAGAGTAGGATCTAGTTTCCTATTTGTATAACTTATTGAGCGTTTAATTTTTCTTTTTTAAATGCATCCAAATTGCAGCATAAAACACAAATGTAAATACTGTACAAAATGCACATAAACATGCTCAACTGCAAAACAGCACACAAATGCAGAAAACAGCAAGTGCGGAAAAATCAAGTTTCAGTATACTGTGTGCCCTGTATTTGTATTTTTGTAGTGAGGACACGCCATTAGGGCTCTGCCTTGGTGACTGCCAGGTGCAAATAGACTTCAACACATTTTGGAGTTATCAGAAATAGCAACTCATGGTGTGTACACACTTGAAAGATTAATGAAAGATCTTAGACCAATTTTACCACCTTCCATGTAGTATGAGAGCCATACTCTACAGTCTATTCTATGGAGCTGGACTCCCCATCAGATAAAAATCTTTGCAAGATGCTGCACACAAAGATACTGTACACATTCAAAAGATCAGTATCTGCAAAAGATCTGTTCCTGCAAAATGCATTCATAGTTTATGATATCTGCAGATCCTCATACACACCTTGTTTAACAGACATTCATCTGCATATCTGACAATCATCTGCAGATCTGAAGATCCATCCTGGTGTCTCTGATCTGCAGATGAATGTCTGTTAAACAAGTTGTGTATGAGGATCTGCAGATATCATAGATTATGAATGCATTTTGCAGGAACAGATCTTTTGCAGATACTGATCTTTTGAATGTGTACAGCATCTTTGTGTGCAGCATCTTGCAAAGATTTTTATCTGATGGTGAGTCCAGCTCCATAGAATAGACTGTGTAGAGTATGGCTCTCATACTACATGGAAGGTGGTAAAATTGGTCTGAGATCTTTCATTAATCTTTCAAGTGTATACACACCATTAGTGTAGCAACTTGTTGCTATGATTAGCGAATAGTTGCTGAGAACTCTCTGAGCACATGTTATGGTCCTGTAAACAAAAACAGCAAATTACTTTCTCATGTTGTCCATACAGAGAAATAAGCAATTTCCTCTTCATGCTTTCACTGGGGGTCGCCAGCTGCCTAACCACAATGATGAAATTCCTGCACCTGAAGCTGCACATCATTAGCTTTATGTAATACCCTTATGTCACGGACGGTTGCGGGGACGCAGGCGCGTCCTGGCACCGCCCGTGAAGTAAAGAACGATCGCACTCGATTCCTGCATCGATTGCGCTTCAGACAGTATCCCTCAGCTAAGACAGATTCCCCAGCTGTTCCTAAGCTACAGTGACAGCCTGGGGGGAAGCTGTTAATTAGCTGGGACATATTCCCTGTGGAAGGCACAATTTCCCTTTTGGCTCTGGGAACCAGGTGACACTTAGCTGATCTCATGGAGATGTTAATTAACAAACCAGGAGTCTTTTCAGAGCCAAGGAAGCTAATCCCAGCAGGGGGCAGACTTAGCGGAACCATTCAGCCAGGATAGGGAAACATAGAGTTATGATCTTTATGCCTGTTTTAGAAGTACCATACATCGGAGAAATGTGAAAGTTATATCATTCTGCTGGTCCGGAGCTTGTGAGTGTTTTGATATTAAATTTGGGCCCCTAGCCTAACCAGAACGCTGGGAATTCCACCGTTTTGTAACCGGGCATGCAAACATGCCCAAGTTTGATATCATATTAATCGGTAGGTTCTGGGGATCGAGAATATGTAATTATTATCTGTGTGCCGGCCGCGCAGGTCGGCCTAGGGAACCTGTCAGGATTATGAGTTTGCTAAAGCCCCTGCCCAGGTGTGATTACCATAGTCCGGCCTAGGGGGCCGACTCTGGAAGCCCGCCTCTGAGCTCATCTCCATTAAAAGTGAATGAGCTGCCTGAGAAGTTCTTCCTCCCTTTACCATCTTCATGACAATCTGCTGCCAGCCAGAGGACATAGGGCTGGTGGCCATTTTGCTGACCCATCTGAACAAAGAACTCTAAGAACTTGAAACCGTTTTGCTTGAACTTGATTGGAAACCAGAACTCTGATTTTTCCCACAAACAGGACATCTTTCCAGGAACTAAGTATTTTTCTCCCTTCTTTTATTTTTCATACTGGCTATTACTGTTTCAATAATTGTTGATTTTCATAATTGTCTGTATATATTAATTATTTATATTGCGTGAATAAACGACTTTCCCCAAGTCATTCACTGTTTCGCTACCCTGCTTATCAGCACACACAGAAATGATCCCGGGTCTCTGAAGATACGCTACTGTTTGTTGTTGGCTAGACAGAATATCGTGTGTTTAACCGTTTTATTCGCAGGATTAGTCAGTCAGTTAGTGGGCCCCACGGTCCTATAGTAACCGCGGTGGTGGCAGTTTACTCTGAACCAGTAGGTGACGTTGTAATTACCCGTGTCTCACAGGCTCCCTTCTGAGTTGTCTGCGGCTAATTCTTAACGGTTCCTGCGCATTGACTGCGACCAGAGTTCGCACGATCTGTGCGCTGGCACCGTTTAGAAGGCTACGTGCGGTCAGCCACAAGGGCTCCTGTGACACCTTAGCAACATACTTTCAACCACTTGGCAAGGATGCTAAGATCTAGATTTATATATTGGGTGTGTGGGGGAGTGTTGGCAAAGAAATCAGTCCAGATCCTGGGCTGACGCAGAGCGAAGTCTTCACTTGCAAAACCTTTTTCTTTTGCTGGGTGGAAGGAAGAGGGGTGTGTGCCTTGTGCCCATATAAGCATTGTGTCACAGAGAGGTCTGACTCATATCTGACACTGCCTGATCACTCTCATGATTATGACTGGATAAATCTAGACCATGACAGTCCTAGTGAATCACTGTCTCAGACTACCATTATCATTGTAGAAAGTTGTATGTTCTATCAAACACAAACAATCCCCTTACATATCGCACAGTAACACTGTGTACTGATCAGTTTGCCAACAACAACTTCTGTATTAGCAACCTCAGATCTCTGCCAACAACTGAGTCACCTACAGAGAGTTAATAAAAAATAAAAAAAGACCTAAAACCAGAGTTCCCAAAGTTGTAGCACACCACTGTAAGAAAATGTAATTCACTCTGACTACACTTCTCAGACTTCAAATCACAAGTAGAAAAGCCACCCTTGTCAGATAGTCCCCTTTTCTTTGATTTATCTCAACCTTCTAAGGCATTGCAGTAGATAGCTTCACTAATGTGTGGTATTATTAGTCATAATATTAGAAGAGGGTAAAAATGCAGACAATATCTTTTGTTGACTTCAGTAAGAGCAATAATCACCAGCAGTGTGTGTTCAACACATCCACAATTTCAGTAATTATCCAAGAACTGTACTGTATCAGTACATTAAAGGATACCACAACTGACATGTGGCATAATGAGATAGACATGGGTATGTACAGTGCCTAGCACACAAATACCTATGCTGTGTTCCTTTTTTTCTTTCTCTGCCTGAAAGAGGTAAATATCAGGTATGTAAGTGGCTGACTCAGTCTTGACTCAGACAGGAAGTGACTACAGTGTGACCTTCACTGATAAGAAATTCCAACTATAATACACTTTCCTAGAAGAAAATGGCTTCTGAGAGCAAGAAAGAGATAAAAAAGGGGGAAATTCTTATCAGTGAGGGTCACACTGTAGTCACTTCCTGTCTGAGTCAGCCACTTACATACCTGATATTTACCTCTTTCAGTCAGAGAAAGAAAAAAAGGAACACAGCATAGTTATTTGTGTGCTAGGCACTGTACATACCCATGTCTATCTCATCATGCCACATGTCAGTTGTGGTATCCTTTAAAAAGCACTAAGATATTACCATCTATCCGCAAGAAACCACAGAAAAAAATGGGCCCTTGCATTTTATGTCCATTACGTTTGCAAAATAATTCTGCATGCCAACGCATTTCAATTCTAGGGATCAGTTCACATTTCTGTGTTGTAATGGATATGTTTTTCTAACTCGCTTCATGATGACTTTCTATTAATAGAAGATGTCTGTCCAATCTCCATTGTGGTTCACACTATAATAAGTTTGAATTACAATGGTGACTGGACATAGACTTTAACCCCCTCCCGACCACCTCATGCTGATTGGCGGTGGGATGGTGGCGCTCCCAGGTCTGCCTAATGTCAATTGGCGTCAGCTCGCTCCTCGTGAGATTTGCAGGGAACAAGCGCGCTTTCCCTGCAGTAAACAGAGTGGGGCTGCGGCGAACAGTCTACCAGCCGCATTCAGAGCTGGCAGGCTGAAATTAACAATAAAAAGCCAATATTTATGTGTACAACGCTGCGATCTGGCACAGCGCTGTACAGGGGACAGCCTTGTCACTTAACTGTCCCTCCCAACGGCTCACAATGTAATCCCATACATAGTCTGATGCCTATGTATGGGTAATGTAGTGTATGGATCGCAGTCTAGGGCTAATTGGGGGGGGGGGGGGGAAATAAAATAAATAAAAAATACATGATCATCTTAATAATAATAATAATAATTAAAAAAAAGAGATCGCAGCAGCAATCAGAGACCACCAAAAGAAAGCTGTATCAGTGACAAGAAAAGGAGGTAAGATTCATTTGCGTGCTAAGTTGTATGGCCGAGCAATAAACTGTTAAAGCTGTGAAGTGCTGAATTGTAAAAAAATGGCCTGGTTACTGAGGGGTATAAACCTGTGGTCCTCAAGAGGTTAACCACTTGAGGACCGCAGTGTTAAACCCCCTAAAGACCAGGCCATGTTTTAATAAATTGACCACTGCAGCTTTAAGGCCAAGCTGCAGGGCCGCACAACTCAGCACACAAGTGATCCCCCCCCCCTTTTCTCCCCACCTCAACAGAGCTCTCTGTTGGTGAAGTATGATCGCCCCCCAGGTGCTTGTTTGTTTTTTTTTATAAATATTTATCTCTTTATTTTAACAATATTTTTTACATTTTTTTTTTATTTTATCATCCACCCTCCCTCCCTCCCCCCTCCCAGCCAATCAGCGTGATCGGTTGTCATAAGCTTCAGCCGATCACCTCCATAGCAACAGAGGGGACAGCCGTGTCACACGGCTGTCCTAAGTACAACGCTGCTGCAGATCGCAGCGCTGTACCAAGTAAAAAGACGGAGGTTTCGCCGTCTAACAGTCTCCCGAGAGGCGATCGCCTATCAAGCAGGAGATGCGCACACACCCTGCACGCGATCTCCTGCAGTAACCGGCCCCAGGACTTGACGCCAATTGGCGATAGGCGGTTCTGGGGCTGCCGTCGCAGTCACGCACGTTGGCGTGACGCAGTCTTTAGGTAGTTAAAGTCTAATACGGCCTCTAGAAATCTTACATCAAAATTAGGCACCATTCAGGGCCCGTTCCCACTGCAGCCGCACGCGTCTGCGAGACGCGTGGCTGCACATCTGGATCTGCGGTTACGCTGACGAATCCCATGAGCCATGCCATGCACAGCTATGGGATTCGCACAGATTCGGATGGAAAAGCCGGCGGAATCGCTAGCGCAAGCGATTTGGCCGCCGGCTCCATTACTCCCTATAGCAGAGTTTCCCCGTGCTAATTGCCTGCGGGGAAGCTGCAGATTTGGCCCGGTTTCCGCGCAAGTGGAAACGGGCCCTAACTCCAAACAACATTAGGCGGTATTCCTTCAATCAAAAATGTAGGCACCAAATCCCCCAAACAACAATTAGACAGCATGTGTCCCCAAACATATATAACAAACAGATACAGCGCTCACCACCCTACACAGTCACCCAGCTTGCAGCTCACTGTCCAGAAGTGAAACCAAAGTCCCCTTCGCAGTAGTGTTGGGCGAACAGTGTTCGCCACTGTTCGGGTTCTGCAGAACATCACCCTGTTCGGGTGATGTTCGAGTTCGGCCGAACACCTGACGGTGCTCGGCCAAACCGTTCGGCCATATGGCCGAACTAAGAGCGCATGGCCGAACGTTCCCCGAACGGGGAACGTTCGGCTAGCGCTGTGATTGGCCGAACGGGTCACGTGGTTCGGACCCGAACGCGCTCTGATTGGCCGAACGGTCACGTGGTTCGGGTAAATAAATACCCGAACCACGTCATATCTCCGCCATTTGTCTGTGGGTTTAGCTTTGGGTAGGCAGGCAGGGTAGTTCGCGCTCCAGCCACGCTAGCCAGGGTCCCCCCTGTCATTGTGTCACTGCTGGGAACAGTAGTACACCGCTTGCTCAGCCACACTATATAGCATTCTGTTTACTGCCACTCTGTGTACCTCGCTCAGCCACACTATATAGCATTCTGTTTACTGCCACTCTGTGTCTGCTGGGAATAGTAGTACACCGCTTGCTCAGCCACACTATATAGCATTCTGTTTACTGCCACTCTGTGTACCTCGCTCAGCCACACTATATAGCATTCTGTTTACTGCCACTCTGTGTCTGCTGGGAATAGTGGTACACCGCTCGCTCAGCCACACTATATAGCATTCTGTTCACTGTTCTGTGTCTGCTTGGAATAGTGGTACACCGCTCGCTCAGCCACACTATATAGCATTCTGTTTACTGTTCTGTGTCTGCTGGGAATAGTGGTACACCGCTCGCTCAGCCACACTATATAGCATTCTGTTTACTGTTCTGTGTCTGCTGGGAATAGTGGTACACCGCTCGCTCAGCCACACTATATAGCATTCTGTGCACTGTTCTGTGTCTGCTGGGAATAGTGGTACACCGCTCGCTCAGCCACACTATATAGCATTCTGTTCACTGTTCTGTGTCTGCTGGGAATAGTGGTACACCGCTCGCTCAGCCACACTATATAGCATTCTGTTTACTGTTCTGTGTCTGCTGGGAATAGTGGTACACCGCTCGCTCATCCACACTATATAGCATTCTGTTCACTGTTCTGTGTCTGCTGGGAATAGTGGTACACCGCCCGCTCAGCCACACTATATAGCATTCTGTTCACTGTTCTGTGTCTGCTGGGAATAGTGGTACACCGCTCGCTCAGCCACACTATATAGCATTCTGTTCACTGTTCTGTGTCTGCTGGGAACAGTAGTACACCGCTCGCTCAGCCAGAGTATATAGCATTGTGTTTACTGCCACTCTGTGTATACCGCTCAGCCAGACTATATACCATTGTTTACTGACACTCTGTGTACACCGCTCAGCCAGACTATATACCATTGTTTACTGACACTCTGTGTACACCGCTCAGCCAGACTATATACCATTGTTTACTGCCACTCTGATTCTGCTGGGAACAGTAGTACACCGCTCGCTCAGCCAGACTATATAGCATTGTGTTTACTGCCACTCTGTGTACACCGCTCAGCCAGACTATATACCATTGTTTACTGACACTCTGTGTACACCGCTCAGCCAGACTATATACCATTGTTTACTGAAACTCTGTGTACACCGCTCAGCCAGACTATATACCATTGTTTACTGCCACTCTGATTCTGCTGGGAACAGTAGTACACCGCTCGCTCAGCCAGACTATATACCATTGTTTACTGACACTATATAGCAGACTATATAGCATTGTGTGTACACCGCTCAGCCAGACTATATACCATTGTTTACTGACACTCTGTGTACACCGCTCAGCCAGACTATATACCATTGTTTACTGCCACTCTGATTCTGCTGGGAACAGTAGTACACCGCTCGCTCAGCCAGACTATATACCATTGTTTACTGACACTCTGTGTACACCGCTCAGCCAGACTATATACCATTGTTTACTGCCACTCTGATTCTGCTGGGAACAGTAGTACACCGCTCGCTCAGCCAGACTATATACCATTGTTTACTGACACTATATAGCAGACTATATAGCATTGTGTGTACACCGCTCAGCCAGACTATATACCATTGTTTACTGACACTCTGTGTACACCGCTCAGCCAGACTATATACCATTGTTTACTGCCACTCTGATTCTGCTGGGAACAGTAGTACACCGCTCGCTCAGCCAGACTATATACCATTGTTTACTGACACTCTGTGTACACCGCTCAGCCAGACTATATACCATTGTTTACTGCCACTCTGATTCTGCTGGGAACAGTAGTACACCGCTCGCTCAGCCAGACTATATAGCATTGTGTTTACTGCCACTCTGTGTACACCGCTCAGCCACACTATATAGCATTGCGTACTCTGCCAGTCAGTGTGTATATTGCTGGGATCAGTAATACTCCACTCACCGTCAACCACTATATGAGCTCAACATGAGTTCCCCAGAGACCTCCGCTGTGAGCAGCACTCCCAACAACAGCAACAGCCAACGCCCCACGCAAGCTATAACATCCACCCCAGCAGCCAGTGGTCAGCAGCAGCCCTCCCCGGAGGAGAACGTTGTGTCCATCAGTCCGTCGCCAGAGCGATTAATGAGGGCTGCCATTGAGGAGATGATGGGGCCTGATGTGGAGGAGGAGGTCTGGCTCAGGCCAGCATCCCAAGTTAATGTTGAGGACGATGAGGGGTCTGTGTCTGGGGATGTTGGGGTGGCAGAGGTGGTGGGTGGGTCAGACTCAGGAGAAGAGTTGTATGATGAGGATGATGATCGGGACCATCTGTATGTGCCTCAGAGTCCGACCCCGGAAAACATGTTGTATCGTGTGTTTAGGTACTAAAATCTGCGTTCCCTCCCAGTAGTGTTGGGCGAACAGTGTTTGCCACTGTTCGGGTTCTGCAGAACATCACCCTGTTCGGGGTGACTATATAGCAGACTATATAGCATTGTGTTTAATGCCACTCTGTGTACACGGCTCAGCCACACTATATAGCATTGTGTTTACTTCCACTCTGTGTCTGCTGGGAACAGTAGTACACCGCTCACCCGCCACTGTATAGCATTGTGCTCTGTGTCACTGCTGACAATAGTGGTACACCGCTCACCCACCACTGTATAGCATTTCTGTACTGCCACTGTACTGCTGCCAGTCAGCGTGTACTTTAAGGATAAGTGAAATGAGGAAGAAATCCGGTGAAAGAGGGAGGGGCAAGGGAAGAGGTGTTTCCCCTGACGGTTCACGTACAGGCCACAGGGGAGCACCCAAGAAAACCCACTCAATACTGCCCATGTTGTCCAGGACAACAACCCTCACAGATCCAAAAGAACAGGACCAGATAATTACTTGGATGACCTCTCAAGCGTCCAGCAGTGGGTTAAGCAGCACCAGCACATCACGCACGAGGTCCGAGTCCTCAGCCAGTTAAAGTCTGGGCTTTCTTTGAAGACTGCACTGAGGATGTTACCATGGCGATTTGCAAGGTGTGCAAGACCCGCCTGAGCAGGGGGAAAAGTATTAACAACCTCTCCACCACCAGCATGAGCCGCCACATTCTATCCAAACATCCCACTCTGTGGGCAAACGCGGCAGGACAGGGTACCACCAGCAACACTGCCTCCCTTGGGTTCACCAGACTCACCACCAGACCCGCCTCAGCAGCAGCAGTAGCCCAGCCATTGCGTGGTTCACAACATTCACAAACATCAGACGATGCTGACACTGTCACTTTCCGGACTAGTGCTCTTGAGGTCTCCCAGTGTTCATCAAACACAACAACCAACAGCCCTTCGGTGTGCAGCGCTACGGTTGAGTTGTCTGTCTCTGAGATGTTTGAGCACAAGAGGAAATTGCCAGCAAATGACCCCCGGGCCGTGGCAGTAACAGCCAGCCAGCATAGCCAAGCTTCTGGCCTGCGAAATGCTGCCATATCGAGTGGTGGAGACAAACAGCTTCAAGGGCATGATGTCAGTGGCCATCCCACGTTACGTTGTTCCCAGCCGCTACCACTTTGCGCGCTCTGCAGTGCCTGAGTTGCATGAGCACGTGGTCAGCTAAATAACCCGAAGCTTGAAGAATGCCGTTGCCTGCAAGGTTCACCTCACCACTGACACCTGGACGAGTGCGTTCGGCCAGGGTCGATACATCTCCCTTACCGCGCACTGGGTGAACCTTGTGGAGCCTGGCAGCGATTCCTCACCTGCTACGGCGCGGGTGTTGCCCACGCCGCAAACAGCTGGATAACAACAGCAGCACCTACCTCTCTGACTCCTTCTCCTCCAACGCATCTCAAAGCTGTACCTCATCCGGAAATGCTAACCCAGCACCAGCAGCAGTAGGATCGTGGAAGCAGTGCAGCACAGCTGTTGGCATGCGTCAGCAAGCGTTGCTGAAGCTGATCTGCCTTGGGGATAAGCAGCACACAGGGGAGGAAATTTGGAGGGGAATAAAGGAACAGACGGATTTGTGGCTGGCACCGCTGGACCTGAAACCGGGCATGAAGCTAGACACCTGGCACGAACTGGCAATGTACGCAATAGAGGTGCTGGCTTGCCCGGCAGCCAGCGTTATGTCGGAACGCTGTTTCAGTGCTGCCGGAGGCATCATCACAGATCGGCGTATCCGCCTCTCCACAGAAAATGCAGACCGTCTGACTCAAATTAAAATGAATCAATCCTGGATTGGAAACGACTACGCAACACTCCTGGACCCCAACCAAGTAACATGACCGATGAACATCTGGGATGGTTTAGCGTTTCCGGTCCCTGTTTATTGAACCTCTCATCTGTATTACATTTATGACTGCATGGCGGCAAAAAGCATTGCTGCTATATCCGCACGCTTTTTGTCCTCATGCAAGGCCTGGGTTGTTGTGTCTCACAAAGCGTGGCCTTCTCCTCCTGCGCCTCCTCCTGTTCCATCACGTGTGCTGCTGCTGCTGCTGCTGCTGCTGCTGCTGGGTTACCGTTGCCGGTCCCTGTTTATGGAACCTCTTATCTTTATTACATTTATGACTACATGGCGGTACAAAGCATGCTATCCGCACGCTTTTTGTCCTCATGCAAGGCCTGGGTTGTTGTGTCTCACAAAGCGTGGCCTTCTCCTCCTGCGCCTCCTCCTGTTCCATCACGTGTGCTGCTGCTGCTGCTGCTGCTGGGTTACCGTTGCCGGTCCCTGTTTATGGAACCTCTTATCTTTATTACATTTATGACTACATGGCGGTACAAAGCATGCTATCCGCACGCTTTTTGTCCTCATGCAAGGCCTGGGTTGTTGTGTCTCACAAAGCGTGGCCTTCTCCTCCTGCGCCTCCTCCTGTTCCATCACGTGTGCTGCTGCTGCTGCTGCTGCTGGGTTAGCGTTGCCGCGTGGTCCCTGTTTATTGAACCTCTTATCTTTATTACATTTATGACTACATGGCGGTACAAAGCATGCTATCCGCACGCTTTTTGTCCTCATGCAAGGCCTGGGTTGTTGTGTCTCACAAAGCGTGGCCTTCTCCTCCTGCGCCTCCTCCTGTTCCATCACGTGTGCTGCTGCTGGGTTAGCGTTGCCGCGTGGTCCCTGTTTATTGAACCACTTATCTTTATTACATTTATGACTGCATGGTGGTACAAAGCATGCTATCCGCACGCTTCTTGTCCTCATGCAAGGCCTGGGTTGTTGTGTCTCAAAGCGTGGCCTTCTCCTCCTGCGCCACCCTCCTCCTGTTCCATCACGTGTGCTGCTGCTGGGTTAGCATTACCGGTCCCTTTTCCTGGAACCTCTTATATGTATTACATTTATGACTGCATGCCGACAAAAAGCATGTTACCTGTGCAAAGAAAACAGACATTTCCCGCATTTAAAAGACAGTTTTCCCTTTGAAACTTTAAAATCGATTTTCTCAAAAACTATAAGCTCTTTTTGCTAAATTTTTTTTTCCTCTTGTACCCACTCCCAAGGTGCACATACCCTGTAAATTTGGGGTATGTAGCATGTAAGGAGGCTTTACAAACCACAAAAGTTCGGGTCCCCATTGACTTCCATTATGTTCGGAGTTCGGGTCGAACACCCGAACATCGCGGCCATGTTCGGCCTGTTCGGCCCGAACCCGAACATCTAGATGTTCGCCCAACACTACTTCGCAGCAATAAAATCCAATCACAGCAGCGCATCCGGGGCTGACTCAGATATGTTGCCTGTTTCACCACCTAGGTTAAAAGGGATATATACATAGCGTGTAATCCTTTAGCACTAGTACACCCTGTGTAATCACACACACTGTGCAAAATAGGGTCAATCACCGCATGCAGGTTGGGGGTCACACTCCCCCCCGTTTTCCCCTGCTCACCAGAGGTATGCTTTAAACCAGGCACATCAATATATAGCAGCCATTGAATCAGAGGTGTGCTTTAAGCCAGGCACATCGGTAAACAGCAATACTTAGGTCTAAAAGACATGAAAACATCCGCCTCACATGGCATAAAATCTTCTTTAATACGGGTATGAAACCGCTAAAAAACATGCGTACCAGATAAAAAAGTATATAAAGCGCATCTCACAGAGACGTAGGCCGCCCTCCAGGCTTCCCCGCCGCAGCGCCGACTGTGTCCGTCCGTGGTGTGGATGAAAGGAGCGTGCGTATCCAGATGCTCCGCCCATCTGGGCGGAGCATCTGGATACGCACGCTCCTTTCATCCACACCACGGACGGACACAGTCGGCGCTGCGACGGGGAAGCCTGGAGGGCGGCCTACGTCTCTGTGAGATGCGCTTTATATACTTTTTTATCTGGTACGCATGTTTTTTAGCGGTTTCATACCCGTATTAAAGAAGATTTTATGCCATGTGAGGCGGATGTTTTCATGTCTTTTAGACCTAAGTATTGCTGTTTACCGATGTGCCTGGCTTAAAGCACACCTCTGATTCAATGGCTGCTATATATTGATGTGCCTGGTTTAAAGCATACCTCTGGTGAGCAGGGGAAAACGGGGGGGAGTGTGACCCCCAACCTGCATGCGGTGATTGACCCTATTTTGCACAGTGTGTGTGATTACACAGGGTGTACTAGTGCTAAAGGATTACACGCTATGTATATATCCCTTTTAACCTAGGTGGTGAAACAGGCAACATATCTGAGTCAGCCCCGGATGCGCTGCTGTGATTGGATTTTATTGTCCCCAAACATAGTTAGGGCTGGTTCAGACGGACGCTTGCGGAGCGTTTATCGCAAGCATTCGGAATGTCGCGTTTAACGCTCCCATTCAAGTGAATGTATAAAAAAAATAAACAAATAATTATAATTATGCAGTGTGTCCCACAAGCTAAAAGACATCATATTTGGATAGGTGGAAATAGAGAGACTGAAGTGAGGATGACAGGCCTGACATTTGCATCTTTTAGAACAAGGAGATTTTCCAAACAAAAAAGTCAGTAATGAAAGTTACTACTTTCTGTAGCAAAAAAATAAAATAAAATAATTATTTTCCATAAACATTCAAATCAGTAGCAGGAAATGAAGACTGTCTGATGTGACTTTTGTGGTTATCAGACAGATAGACAGTATTTTCACTCAATACAGACTGAACTGTCAAAAAAAAAAAAAAAGCCCGAAAAACAACTAAATAGAACTATCATTAGAAGCATGAGACTAGCTGTTGGGAAGTAACAGATGGACTTCACTTCGGTGTAGTCACAGCTTCAGCTCAGTGTGCCCATAACCTGATATTGTGTGCAGATGTGTTTTCTTCTTACGTGAATGCATACCTCCCAACATTTTGAGATAACAAAGAGGGACACACCCCTAGTCAAGCATACTAGAAAGAATTCATACGCAAAATATGTAATTTTATAAGTCAAACCACAGTGGTCATTTTTAGCATCACACTACTTTTCCTTTGTAATGCCTGGGGGTTATACTTTGACCACCCAGAGCGACAAGGCTAGTAGCTGAATAATGGAAGAGGCTACACAGGTAGTCCAGAGCAACTGCAGCTCTGGGCTTCCGATATCGCTACAAATAAGACACAATGGCAGCGCAGTGCGATGTTGCTAATTACACCAGAGAGAAAATGTGTGCATCAACCAAGTGAACCTGACAAATCTGGCTTTGCAAATTTGGCCTATTGGCTAATCACGAGACATTGCTCATGCAAATATGCATTTGCTTCCGCATGCCTAAATATGCACGGTCAAAAACCAAAACCGCAAAACAATCGCCCTGCGGGAATTAGTTCATGCTACATAGCACTATCCAGGGGCGCCACGAGGAGGCTTCCCATTGCCCCCATACAATCGGGGGGCCGCGGGGGTCCCAGGCTCTCTCACCGCCTGGAACAGCTATTTGCACCTGTCCTCCCCTTATGTGTCGCGCCCAGGTCATGCGCATATAGCAGAACGCAATGGACGTTAAGGTAAGTGCCTGTTTTTAATCTTGGGAGGTGTGTGTGGGCGGCTCTTCCCGGCGCTGGCCACGCTGGGGAGATCGCCTGCACCCCCCAGCCTCCCCCTCCGGGGTGCCGCTGTGTGGGTTCCAGGCGGTGAAAGAGCCTGGGACCCCAACGGCCCCCCGGTTGTATGGGGGCAATGGGAAGCCTCCTCGTGGCGCCCCTGGATAGTGCTATGTAGCATGAACTAATTCCCGCAGGGCGATTGTTTTGCGGTTTATGGTCTTTGACCGTGCATATTTAGGCATGCGAAAGCAAATGCATATTTGCATGAGCAATGTCTCGTGATTAGCCAATAGGTCAAATTTGCAAAGCCAGATTTGTCAGGTTCACTTGGTTGATGCACACATTTTCTCTCTGTTGTAATTAGCAGTGCGATGTTGCGCTGCCTTAGCGATAGCAAGCATTCAGACAGGTACAAGACAGGACTATAGATTGGAGCGTAACTAGTAGCAACCGCAGCTCAAAGTCCCGTCCACAGAAGCAGAGCAAGCAGGCTAACCACAGTCACCAGCAAGCATCCACCCAGGCAAGACAACAGAATAGAACGTAACTAATAGCAACTGCAGCCTATAGTTACGTTCCCAGAAACTAGAGTAGCAGGAATACTACAGTCACCAACGTGGTGATGGCAGAATCCAAGCTAACTGGATAATGGACTTCACTGACCCACCGCGGATGCAGCGAACGTCCATCAAGCATGGAACTAGGCAATACACAATAATACAGAAAAATAACAAACGGCTCAACTAATGGATAAATATATATTAGCAAGTCTGCATATATATTTATCAAGAAACTAGCTAAAGCACAAGTAATAAGGTTGCACTACAATAACAGGTATTTTACAGAGTGACAAAGTGCACAGCAGACCAGCGTACTGCCCGCTGACGGGCAAAGTCTAAAATGGGAGGCAGACTTTTTTTGCCCTCATCAACCAATGGATGCAAGCATGCAAATTTCCACACAGCTGAATGGTAATCATTCAATCCTGAGCTGGCTTGATTACCATTTGCTAGATGGCTGTGAATGCAAAGGACTCCCATAAGAAATGTATGCAGTATTATGTAACAACATGCATGCAGGAAATCCAGGGCTATCTGGCCGCAGCTCAGATGCAACAAGCAATTGGGGGAATGATGACAGCATCCTGAGCTGCACAGAACTGCAGAGCGACTGCAAATGACAATGAGACTTATTGCGAATGTACAACCGAATGCAAGCAGATAAGCCAGAACTGTCCGTTTGCAGCTCCACTGCAACGGACAAAACACGCTACAGGAGGGATCCTGACATCCTTCAATTTTAACATTTGAAAATAAGAAATATATCGATTTAAAAAACGAGAATAAAGTTTAGAGTCAAGTGGTCTGAAAGTCAACTTTTCTACTTTGCTCTAATGCTGGGAATACACCATAAGATTTTTTGGCAGATAGATGGTTCGATAGATAATTTTCAACATGTCCGATCTGATTTTCGATCGTTTTTCTGATCGATTTCTCATAGAAGTGAATGGAAATCGATCAGAAATATGATCGGATAGTAAATCTGCTGAACAATCTCATCGAGCATTCCTAGCATAAAAGATTTAGCAGAACATCAGGCCGGCACCATCTGTAATATATCAATGCTCTTTTATTGAAGTTGGCTGTCACACAGAGTGCAACGTTTTGAGATGTCTCTCTTTTTCAAGCATGTGACAGACTAAGAAACATACACATATCACAGTATTTATATACCCCCACAGTCAAAATCCACCAATCATAGGTCAGGAAAAAAACACCAATACCAGGTCCTAAAGTCACAGGCGGACCTGATGGAAAACTGAATATAGTTTGACTGGACCAATAGAGAAAGGTACCTTGCTGACTACTTATAATAAATACTTAAATTTTAATAAGTGGATGTCTCCTTATGTAAGGTAGGCAGAACCTTTATAGATATATATTCTACGATATATTTATGTACACACATTTATCACCAAGAGCGCCTCCTACTCTCCTGTATTTTTATTGAATGTTATGTCAGATTTTCAGACCACTTTGAACACATTTACTGTAGAAAAAATACATCTACCGTATCTATACAGATTTTTACATCAGTCCTGAAAGAAGGACAAATAGTGAAGAAAACGGGACAGGGGGACTGAGTTCCAAATGAGAGACTGTCCCTCCGAACAAGGGACGGTTGGGAGCTCTGTGTCTGTGAGGGAGTTTTCAAACATATGCAGCAGAGTGTAATGATGACTGTAATCTATCCGGCGAGTGAATGTTCATTTCTACTGGGAAATAGTTTGTTGTGTTAAGTTAGTGCCATGATAAATATATTCCTGTCAGCAGATGTTCCATATTCTCAGAACACTCTCGATCAGATAGAGTAGACAGATTTTGGTGTAATTTATGTATGATTCCAGCTGCTTGCGAAGTTGCGATTACACAGGAACACAGGGCATACCCCCTAGGATTTAATATTAGATTAAAAGGCTGATGTTTGGTGTGAGAAAGACATTTTGCATGTTAACATAAACACAAATGTCACTAATTTGAACATAGATATTTAAAGTAGCATCTGTTTTCTAATGTACTGGACACATGCTTTCAGAGATAGATAGCAATTTTTTTATTTGTATATCTAGGGATGGTCAATAATATGCAAATAATTCTAAGTTCATGAAAATGTTTATGCTAATTTTTGCAACTTTAAGATAGACCAATTGAATGTAACCAAGGTGGGAGTCAATTGGTTCATTGTAAAACTATGAAATAGCGTACACAATTTTTTTTAATTCTGTATCCACTCAGAATTCTTTGCATCTAGTAATAACTCGTGTGAGTGAATGCACAGTAGGCTTATTAAGAGTAATACAATATAGTTACAAAAAAAAAACTGGACTCAAACTCAAAGACAGATTGAGGTTAAAAGTCTTAAAGTTAAGACCATCGAAATTTATTGGGCACAATATTAGGAAACTTCTTCCCTGTTCCTTCCTCCCATTCTACTTGGGCATCCCAGTTTTCCAGGGAGACCAAGCTGCATCAGTTACGGGATAGGGTCTAGGCCAGATCATATGCTTCCTGGAACAGGCAACAGGCAAGCCCACACAAAGTCCAATGTGCCACAACAATTATATTGTCTCACAACACAATGCAATGATATTCCTATGAGGCTTTCACATCGGGTGCATTGCGCGTAGTAGTGTAGCTAAGGAGCTGTGGGCCCCGATGCAAGTTTTACAGTGGGGTCCCCCAAGCACTCTATACATAACAATTGATACGGTGCACTGAAACCTGCCAATGGCAACTACAGTGTCAGAGGTGCAAGAAGGGGATGGGGAGCAGTTTGTTATTGATTACTACTATTCAAAGTACCTATAGAAGTGATTATTATGAGCACAGGACCAATAGAGAGCTAATACTGCAGTTAAGGGCGGGCCCCTCTGGCTCAGGCTCAAGGGCCCCGATGTGGTCACATCCTCTGCAACCCCTATTGCTATGTCCCTGATTGTGCGCAGTATGGCACGTTCTGATGCATGCTGTACATTAAGTGAGTAACCCAAATCACAACACAACTTGCAAAGTGAGAAAAGGCCATCTTAAAGTGTACCTGAGATGGGCAAATAAAAAGATTTTATACTTACCCAGGGCTTCCTCCAGCCCCATGAGCACCGATGCGTTCATCACCTTCCTCCCGAGTGTCTTCGTTCACCTGGTATCAGTCCTGGTAATCTGGCTCAGTCGCACAGTCAACTCTTCTGCGCATGTGCGGCCCCTAACATGGCTGCAGGTGGAGGTGCTAGCATTTACAGCAATTTACAACAACAAAAGACACAACACAGAACACTTATATCGCGCTTTTCTCCTGGTGGACTTAAAGCGCCAGAGCAGCAGCCACTAGGACGCGCTCTATAGGCAGTAGCAGTGTTAGGGAGACTTGCCTAA
The DNA here is from genome assembly GCF_040937935.1 of Hyperolius riggenbachi. Lineage (NCBI taxonomy): Eukaryota > Metazoa > Chordata > Amphibia > Anura > Hyperoliidae > Hyperolius > Hyperolius riggenbachi. The sequence goes on from NC_090649.1 coordinate 191,558,621, forward strand.
GGTCTCCTACTGAATAGGTGCTGGCTTACTGAACAGGCAGAGCCGAGATTCGAACCCTGGTCTCCTGTGTCAGAGGCAGAGCCCTTTAACCATTACTCCATTCAGCCACCTAGGCCAGATCTTCAGGCAAGCATAGAATCCTGGCATGGGAATTAAATTAAACCTTAAGTGAGAGCAATATGGAGGCTGACATACTTATTTCCTTTTAAACAATACGAGTTGTCTGGCTTTCCTGCTGATCTTCTGACTCTAATATGCTTACCTTTAGAGTGTATACACACTTCCTATTTGACTGGCCAATCATTGGGCATTTTTACCACTTCCATGTAGTATAAGAGCTTACCTACACAATAGGCTCTATTCACAAAGCATTACCGCATTTGATAATGCTGAAAAGAGCTGATTTTACTGATCACCTTCCCACATTCCAATTCATTAAACCCATCACCGTACAGAAAATAATTACCGACTAGTGAGGTAAATTACCGACTTGTGCGGTAATTGCCGCAACAAATGTCAAGAAACTGCAATTCACAAAGATTTCCACTTTAAGTTTACCAGCCAAAAGTGGTCGGTAATTTTCTCCAGCTCACAGCAGCCTATAACTTGCTCTCCCCGTGCTGTCTCTGTGCGGTAGATTTGACAGACAGCCTTTGGCAGCAAGTAGGGACAGCCACACAGCCCTGCTTTTCACTCTGATTTGAAGCGAAGGGTAATCAGGTGGGACTTTCAGTGTAGCAAATAGAGATGGCCCGAACCTCCAATTTTCAGTTCACGAACCCTCACCAAATGTTCGATTCGCGTGAACTTTCGCGAACCGCAATAGACTTCAATGGTGAGGAAAACTTTGAAAACTAGCAACACTTATGCTGGCTACAAAAGTGATGGAAAAGATGTTTCCAGGTGTCTAACACCTGGAGGGGGGCATGGCGGAGTGGGATAGACGCCAAAAGTCCCGGGGAAAAATCTGGATTTGACGCAAAGCAGCGTTTTAAAGGGACTCCGAGCAGTGCAGAAACTATGGAAAGATGCATATCATTTTAAAGCTCTCTTTCTCCTCTTTCCAATGATATATAAACCACCACCCTACGTCTTTTAGTTTTCGCTATTTTCGTGATGGAAATAGCCGTGGCCGCGATTTCGATCGCGAAAATACAGAAAACTAAAAGGCGTAGGGCAACGATGTAGGTGTCGTCAGAAAGAGGAGAAAGAGAGCTTTAAAATGATATCCATCAAGCCATAGTTATATTGTATTACACAGGACGACACTTTCCCCAGTGTCAGCAGCTCCATTCTGCTGAATGCAGCTGCTGACTTTGACAAAAAGTCGCCCTGTGTAATACAATATAACTATGGAAAGATGGATATCATTTTAAAGCTCTCTTTCTCCTCTTTCTGACGACACTTAAATCATTGCCCTACGCCTTTTAGTTTTCTCTATTTTTGCGATCGAAATCGCGGCCGCGGCAATTTCAATCGCGAAAATAGCGAAAACTAAAAGACGTAGGGTGGTGGTTTATATATCATTGGAAAGAGGAGAAAGCGAGCTTTAAAATGATGTGCATCTTTCCATACTTTCTGCACTGCTCGGAGTCCCTTTAAGGGCAGAAATCACATTGAATGCTAAATTGCAGGCCTAAAGTGCTTTAAAACATCTTACGTGTGTATACATCAATCAGGGAGTATAATTAGAGTACTGCTTCACACTGACACACCAAACTCACTGTGTAACGCACCGCAAACAGCTGTTTGTGTTGTGACGGCCGTGCTGGACTGGTGCGCACCATGGCGAGATTGCTCTTCCTCAGTGATATCAGGTAATGTCTGACTGCCTTATCAACTTTCAATGGTTCTTTCTCTACCATTGTTAAAGCTTACATCTATTTTTTTAAATACTTGTTCTGCTTGCTGTTCAGTACCTGCAACGAGAATCTGTTATGGAGGGCAAGTCTGCCATTGTGAGTGACCACAGGTAATGGCCGGGGAATCGGGGTTCGATTCCGGTCCGGAGTGGGAGCCTGAGAAGTGGCTACCACCACCGCACATCCAAGTAAGGACCCATTTGCTGTATAAGTAATGTACCTGCCCTGACCATGCTTTGCAGACCAGGCATCTGTGGTCAGATGGACCCTTGACCCAGTGCTATGTGCCAGAGATGACACCACTTGCTTTTAATGAGAATGTGTTATGGAGGGCAAGTCTGCCATTCATTCAACTGTATGAAACTTTAGATGGTACTTTCTCAGTAGCATAATGACCGGGGAATCCTGGATCGATTCCAGTCAGGAGTGGGAGCCTAAGAAACGACTACCACCACCACACATCAAAGAAGGCAGCAGGCACGCTGTGGGCAAAGGAGCAGGAATGGCTACCACACATCCAAGGAAGGCAGCAGGCATGGCATGCACGTCCCGAGGTAGTGACCAAAAATAACAATACAGGAGGACTTTCGAGGCCCTGCTGTATATGAGATGAATCAACTTTAAATCCTTTAACGAGAATCTGTTATGGAGGGCAAGTCTGCCTTCCATTCAAGTGAAAGGTATGTACTGACTGCCAGGTATAATGCAATGTGCAGTCAAAGATGCAGTGAAAGGTATGCAGTGACTGCAAACAGCTGTTTGTGTAGTGACAGCCGTGCTGGACTGGTGCGCACCATGACGAGAGTGCAGGTGATGTGGTCTGTCCACAATGAAGCAACGACCTTATTATCTTTGGTGTGCCACCCTCGAGACACTCATATAGCCGTCGGTCATTGCTTCATTGTGATACGCAAGCCCCTTCACCACGGCAAGGTAATGATCACGAAGGGGAATTGACACATGTACATGCCTTTTGTTTTGTTGTTGCAGCTGCAGTGCAGCCAGAATCCGCCTGGAGTCCTGGACCCTGTTGGTGGTTGGGGAGAAGGCAGTCAAGCGGCCTGCGGGCTGTGTGGGGAGCGACTTAGTCTTGGGGCAGGCAGCCAGTCACACGGCATGCAGGCAGAGATGCTGTGTGTGGGGACTGACTTAGTCTTCGTGCGGGCAGTAGCCCTCCGGGATCCATGCCTCATTCATTTTCATAAAGGTGAGGTACTGAACACTTTTGTGACTTAGGTGACTTCTCTTCTCAGTGACAATGTCTCCAGCTGTGCTGAAGGTCCTTTCTGACAGGACGCTTGAGGCAGGGCAAGACAGAAGTTGGATGGCAAATTGGGACAGCTCTGGCCACATGTTAAGCCTGTGCACCCAGTAGTCCAAGGGTTAATCGCTGCTCACAGTGTCTACATCCACACTTAAGGCCAGGTAGTTGGCTACCTGCCGGTCCAGGCGTTGGTGGAGGGTGGATCCGGAAGCGCTAAGGCTAGGCGTTGGACTAAAGAATGTTCGCATGTCCGACATAACCATGAGATCACTGGAGCGTCCTGTCCTTGCCTGCGTGGACATGGGAGGAGGATTACTGGCAGTGGTACCTTTATTGCATTGTGCTGTGACATCACCCTTAAACGCATTGTAAAGCATAGTTGCCAGCTTGTTCTGCATGTGCAGCATCCTTTCTGCCTTCAGGTGAGCTGGTAATATGTCCGCCACTTTGTGCCTATACCGAGGGTCTAGTAGCGTGGCCACCCAGTACAGCTCATTCCCCTTGAGTTTTTTTATACGGGGGTCCCTCAACAGGCTGGACAGCATGAAAGACGCCATCTGCACAAAGTTGGATCCAGACGTACTATCCATCTCCTCTTGCTCTTCCTCAGTGACATCAGGTAAGTCCTCCTCCCCCCAGCCACGAACAATACCACGGGAACGTCGAGCAGCACAAGCCCCCTGTGATGCCTGCTGCGGTTGTTCTTCTGCCCCCGCCTTCTCCTCCTCTAAAGAAACACCTTCCTCATCATCCGAGTCTGACTCCTCTTCCCCACATGACTCTTCCTCCTCCTCCCCTCTCTGTGCTGCCGCAGGTGTTGAGGAAACATCTGGTTCCGATGAAAATTGCTCCCACAACGGTTCCTCCCGTAACTGTTCCTGTTCACTCTCCTCCACAGCTTGATCCACCACTCTACGCACGGCACGCTCCAGGAAGTAAGCATACGGGATCAAGTCACTGATGGTGCCTTCACTGTGACTCACCAGGTTGGTCACCTCCTCAAACGGCCACATGAGCCTGCATGCATTTTGCATCAGTGTCCAGTTGTTGGGCCAGAACATCCCCATCTCCCCAGATTGTGTCCTTTTACTGTAATTGTACAGGTACTGGGTGATGGCTTTCTCCTGTTCTAGCAGGCGAGAGAACATGACCAGGGTCGAATTCCAGCGAGTCGGGCTATCACATATCAAGCGTCTCAGTTGTTTCTCCGATGAATGTCCGCAAAGCGTGCCATGGCCGTGTAAAACCGCCTGAAATGCCCACACGACTTCCTGGCCTGCTTCAGGACGTCCTCTAAGCCTGGGTACTTTGACACAAATCTTTGAATGACTAGATTCAGCACATGTGCCATGCAGGATACATGTGTCAGCTTTCCCAACTTCAAAGCGGAAAGGAGATTGCTGCCGTTGTCACACACCACGTTGCCGATCTCCAGCTGGTGCGGGGTCAGCCACTGATCCACCTGTTTGTTAAGAGCAGCCAGAAGAGCTTCTCCAGTGTGACTCCCCGCTTTGAGGCAAGACATGTCTAAGATGGTGTAACACTGTCGTACCTGGCATGCAGCATAGGCCCTGGGGAGATGGGGCTCTGTAGCTGGAGAGGAGATTGCAGCACCAGTAGAGTTGAACTGTCACTCAGCCAAGGTGGAGGAGGAGGATGATAGCGAAGAGGATGTAGCAGGAGGAGAAGGAGAGGATGTGACAGGAGGCCTGCCTGCAAGTTGTGTCACAAGTTGGTCCACTGCACAGCCACGTACTCCCTGCTTGTAAGCAGTCACCAGGTTGACCCAATGGGCTGTGAAATTAATGTACCTGCCCTGACCGTGCTTGGCAGACCAGGCATCCGTGGTCAGGTGGACCCTTGACCCAACGCTGTGTGCCAGACATGACACCACTTGCCTCTCAACTTCACGGTACAGTTTGGGTATTGCCTTTTTAGAGAAATAATTGTGGCCTGGTATCTTCCACTGCAGTGTCCCAATGGCCACAAATTTACGGAAGGCCTCGGAGTCCACCAGCTGGTATAGTAACAGCTGGTGAGCTAACAGTTCCGCGAAGCCAGCTGTCAGACGCTGGGCAAGGGGGTGACTGGCAGAAATTGGCTTCTTCTGTTCAAAGATTTCCTTCACAGACACCTGGCTGATGTGGGCAGAGGAGCAGGAACCACTCAAGGGCAGAGGCAGAGTGGAGGAGGGTGGCTGTGAAGGTGCAAGGGAGAAAGCGGCTGAAGATGCTGCACCTGAAGAAGGAAGAGGAGAAGGAGGGTGGCTTTGCTTTTGTGTGCTGCTTTTGCTCAGGTGCTCATCCCATTGCAGTTTGTGCCTTTTCTGCAGGTGCCTTCGTAAGGCAGTTGTCCCTACGTGGGTGTTGGCCTTTTCACGGTTCAATTTTTGGAGGCAGAGAGAACAGATGGCATTGCTCTGATCTACGGCAGACATACTAAAAAATGTCCAAACTGCTGAACCCCCCTGGGGTGATGGCACTATGGTGGCATCAGCAGCTGACGTTGAAGGGCATGTTGGCTAGCGCCGGACACTGCCACCAGCTGTTTCTGACGACGAGCTCCCCCTGCTTCTTTCAGCAACTCGTCTCCTCCTACTCCTCTCTGGCTCCCCCTCTGAACTGTCCCCTTGGTCATCTTGTCTCTAGAGGTGCGTACACACGCACTACAAAAGGAAACGACGCTGGCCGGTCTTTAACCGACAGTAGTGCATGTGTACGCGCTGTCGGTGGACTGATGAGGCTGTTTCTGAGCGATCCATTCAGCGGATCATTCAGAAACAGCCTTATCAGTCTGCCGACAGCACGTACACGCACGCATACTGTCGGCTAAAGACCGCCCGGCGGGAGGGTCCAACGGACCCGTCGTTTCCTTTTGTAGTGCGTGTGTACGCACCTTTGGGATCCCATGTGGTATCCGTATCATCGTCATCATCATAATCCTCCTGCCCAGCTTCGCTTGCCTCAGACACCTACGAAACTGCACCAACAGCAGGTACTTCAGCATCCTCCTCCTCACATGTTACGTCCATAGTGTCGCCGCCTAACTCAGACATATAAGGTGGTGTAACTTGCTTAGCGCCTTCATCTAGTTATAACAATAATGGCTGTGAATCAGTTAATTCCCCACCAATTAACACCTGTGAAGTGTCAAATGCAGCGGACGTGGTGCTTGTAGTAGCACTGGTGGCTGCGGAAGATGAGGTGTTCTGTGTTAAATAGTCAACTACGTCCTGACAATCTTGGGAGTTGATGGGACGTGCCTTCTTCTGAGCACTGTACTTTGGGCCAGGGCCGCACAGAATCACATCAACACAACCTCGCACAGACCTGCCGTGTGACCTTCCTCTGGGTCTGCCTCTACCTGTTTTGTCTGTTTTGTCCATATCGGGGGGATGAAGTGAAAGGTATGCACTGACTTGACTAATACAATGTGCAGTCACACAGGTGCAGTTAACAGGTATGCACGGAGTGGTATATCACACTGCGTGCACTCTCGTAGGTAGGTGGGTGCACTGTGAACAACAGGTAGGTATATGCAGTGATGGGTATTACAATGTGCACCTGTCAGTCACACACAGACAGGTCCCGGTCAGGCACAGTGACACTGCGTGCGCTCACGTACGTAGGTGGATACACTGAAGTGAACAACAGCAGGTAGGTATATGCAGTGGGTATTACAATGTGCACCTGTCACACACAGACAGGTACCGGACAGGCACAGTGACACTGCGTGTGCTCACGTAGGTGGGTGGGTGCACAGTGAACAACAGGGTAGGTATATGCAGTGGGTATTACAATGTGCACCTGTCACACACAGACAGGTACCAGACAGGCACAGTGACACTGCGTGCACTTACATAGGTTGGTGGGTGCACAGTGAACAACAGGTAGGTATATGCAGTGGGTATTACAATGTGCACCTGTCACATACAGACAGGTACCGGACAGGCACAGTGACACTGCGTGCGCTCAGCTCATGTAGGTAGGTGGGTGCACTGTGAACAGTAGGTAGGTATATGCACTGATGGGTATTACAATGTGCACCTGTCACACACACAGGTAGTAGTCACTGAATGCGCTGGGCCTGGCAGTGGCACACACAGTAGGAATTACCAAGGCTGTCTATGCAACACAAGTGTCAGTGCAGAGCCGGCCTTTGGGGGGGGCAAGTGGGGCAATCGCCCCAGGCCCCGCGCTTGAAGAGGCCCCGCGCACCGCCACTCAGAGCCGGCCTAATTTAATATTCAGAGTCTGCTGCGCGGGCGGCCACCGCCGGCGATGGCTCACTGACCCGATGCGCTTCCTGTATGTGTGGAGCGCATCGGCATCCTTTCCCTCCTCTGCTGCCCGGCTGCTGGGTGCGCTCTGCGGTGACGTCACGAATGACGTCATATGCATGCGCAGAGAGAGCTCTCCCCGCGGCAGCCCGACCTGAAGAGCCGACCAGGACTGAGCGAGCAGGAGCCACTGTCTGCAGCAGCAGCCGCCGGACCTGGACGGAGGCCAGGCAGAGCAAATACCGGTCCGACTCCTGTACCAGGTGGGAGGATTATTTGTGGGGCCGTTAGCTAATTAGTAAATTTGGGCGGGACACTGGGGCTGGGGGATCATTATTATTGTATACTAGCTACATACTGGGCACTATGCTAGCTATATACTGGGCACTATACTTGCTATATACTGGGCACTATGCTAGCTATATACTGGGCACTATGCTAGCTATATACTGGACACTATGCTAGCTATATACTGGGCACTATACTCACTATATACTGGGCACTATACTCGCTATATACTGGGCACTATACTCGCTATATACTGGGCACTATGCTATCTATATACTGGGCATAATACTAGCTATATACTGTGCACTATACTTGCTATATACTGGACACTATGCTAGCTATATACTGGACACTATGCTAGCTATATACTGGACACTATGCTAGCTATATACTGGGCACTATGCTAGCTATATACTGGGCACTATACTAGCTATATACTGGACACTATGCTAGCTATATACTGGGCACTATACTAGCTATATACTGGACACTATGCTAGCTATATACTGGACACTATGCTTGCTATATACTGGGCACTATACTAGCTATATACTGGACACTATACTAGCTATATACTGGACACTATACTAGCTATATACTGGACACTATGCTAGCTATATACTGGGCACTATACTAGCTATATACTGGGCACTATACTAGCTATATACTGGGCACTATGCTAGCTATATACTGGGCACTATACTCGCTATATACTGGGCACTATACTCGCTATATACTGGGCACTATGCTATCTATATACTGGGCATAATACTAGCTATATACTGTGCACTATACTTGCTATATACTGGACACTATGCTAGCTATATACTGGACACTATGCTAGCTATATACTGGGCACTATGCTAGCTACATACTGGGCACTATGCTAGCTATATACTGGGCACTATACTAGCTATATACTGGACACTATGCTAGCTATATACTGGACACTATGCTAGCTATATACTGGGCACTATGCTAGCTATATACTGGACACTATGCTAGCTATATACTGGGCACTATACTAGCTATATACTGGACACTATGCTAGCTATATACTGGGCACTATGCTAGCTACATACTGGGCACTATGCTAGCTATATACTGGACACTATGCTAGCTATATACTGGGCACTATACTAGCTATATACTGGACACTATGCTAGCTATATACTGGACACTATGCTAGCTATATACTGGGCACTATGCTAGCTATATACTGGACACTATGCTAGCTATATACTGGGCACTATACTAGCTATATACTGGACACTATGCTAGCTATATACTGGACACTATGCTAGCTATATACTGGGCACTATACTAGCTATATACTGGACACTATGCTAGCTATATACTGGACACTATGCTAGCTATATACTGGACACTATACTAGCTATATACTGGACACTATGCTAGCTATATACTGGACACTATGCTAGCTATATACTGGGCACTATGCTAGCTATATACTGGGCACTATGCTAGCTATATACTGGGCACTATGCTAGCTATATACTGGGCACTATACTCGCTATATACTGGGCACTATACTCGCTATATACTGGACACTATGCTAGCTATATACTGGACACTATGCTAGCTATATACTAGGCACTATGCTAGCTCTATGCTAGCTATATACTGGGCACTATGCTAGCTATATACTGGACACTATGCTAGCTATATACTGGACAATATGCTAGCTATATACTGGGCACTATGCTAGCTATATACTGGGCACTATGCTAGCTATATACTATACACTATACTAGCTATATACTGGGCACTATACTAGCTATATACTGGGCACTATACTGGGCACTATACTAGCTCTATACCGGGCACTATACTAGCTCTATACCGGGCACTATACTAGCTCTATACTGGGCTCTATACTGGGCACTATACTAGCACTTATGGCTCTAGGCCCCGCATGTGACACTCGCCCCAGGCCCCGCATACTCTAAGGCCGCCTCTGTGTCAGTGCGACACACACACGAAAAAAAATAGATCACAAGAACAAGATTAGCTCTCAAAAGAGCTGTTGAGGGGTGCTTTTTTAGCAATAAGAATCAGCAAGGAGCAAGCTAACAAGCCTACAAGAGCCTAACTAATCTTTCCCTATGAGAGTCTGCAGCAGCTTTCCCTTTTCTAATTACTGCAGGCACACGAGTGAGTAAAATGGCTGATGCTGCCTGCCTTTTATAAGGGGGGAGTGGCTCCAGGATGAAGTGTAGCCTGATTGGCTACAATGTGCCTGCTAACTGTGATGTAGAGGGTCAAAGTTGACCCTCATGATGCACTATGGGGGCGAATTGAACTTCCAGTAAAGTTCGCGGCTCTCCGCGACCGTGAACCCTGGAAGTTCGCTGGGAACCGTTCGCCCATGAACTATTCGGGCCATCTCTAGTAGCAAAGCAGAGGAGGAAAATTTTCAAAAGGCATCCCTGCATCCCTTTAGATGTACTTTTTTGTATTGTAGCATACAGAAGCGCCCCCCCCCCCCCCCCGGTGGCTGCAGCACATCTAAAGAGATAACAGGGTTGCACTGTAGGGAAAACCTCCGCGTCCAACACACAGCTCCCCTGCCTGCCTGACCGCTGACCTGCTACATGCTGTTAAGTCACACTTACCGAGCAGGGATGAAAATTTTCGGCATGTTTGCTCAGTAAATTACCAAACTTCTGCCTCATGAAGGAAAACTTTTGTTAATTTGGAAAAAAAAGTGTAAAATATCGGATGAGACAATTATTTTACCGACCTGCCCTTTGTGAAAAGAGCCCATCGGGCTCTATTCATAAAAGGCTGTGTGGGGAAAAAAATCTTGTCGGGAAAAAACCGCATTTGGTATTTGAAACTTCTGTGTGCTAATTCATAAAAATGTTTACAGTTGTGATAGAAGTTCGGTGATTTCCCAAACTAAGCTGGCGGTGCTGCCTGAGTTGATACATTTTCTCCTGCAGAGACAGCGTTACAAACTTACAATAAAAGAGGCATCTCCAACTTCCCTTTAGATGTGCATTTTTTTAACTGCCTCTGTTTGCCCTGAATCTGCTCTGAATCTGTCTATTAAGGCTCATACACACATCAGACTATAGTCTTTGGAAAATGAAAGATCACAGACCAATCTTACCACCCTTCATGTAGTATGAAAGCCATACTCTATACAGTCTTTTCTATGGAGCTGAACTCCACATCAGAAAAAAATCTTTGCAAGATGCTGCACACACAGATGCTGTACAGACACAAAAGATCAGTATCTGCAAAAGATCTGTTCCTGCCAAAGATCCGTTCCTGCAAATTGCATTCATAGTCTATGAGATCTGCAGATCATCATACACACATGATTTAACTGACATTAATCTGCAGATCAAGCAATCATCTGCAGATCTGAAAATCCATCCTGGTGGATATGATCTGCAGATGGATGTCAGTTAAACAAGGTGTGTATGATGATCTGCAGATCTCATAGACTATGAATGCAATTTGCAGGAACGGATCTTTGGCAGTAACAGATCTTTTGCAGATACTGATCTTTTGTGTCTGTACAGCATGTTTGTGTGCAGCATCTTTCAAAGATTTTTTCTGATGGGGAGTTCAGCTCCATAGAAAAGACCGTGTAGGTATGGCTCTCATACTACATGAAGGGTAGTAAGATAGGTCTGTGATCTTTCATTTTCCAAAGACTATAGTCTGATGTGTGTATGCACCTTTAGTCTTTCTAAACAATCTGTTGTTCCCCCTCTCAACTGCTGCCTGGGAGATCTGTCCCCATTAGCTTTGCTATTATCCGCTCTCTTATCACCTTTTCTAAACAGACGGTATTCTCTGTCCCAATACCGTCTCCGTCTGCTCTAATCTTTACGAATTGACATTTAGTGACTGACATGTGTTGAGATAATCACCGCACAAGGTGGTAATTTACCTCACTGCTCGGGAATGTCAGCTTTTTATGCGGTAACAGCTTCTATGAATTGAGATTTTGCTAAGTGGTCGGTAAAGTCAGCTGTTTTGAGCATTACCACATGCAGAAATGCTTTATGAATTGACCCCATTGTGTTGTTAAAGTGTTGCCTTTATTTTTTTGAGCAGTGTAGTATGAGAGTTTAGCTACACAATGAACTCTATTCACAACACTTCTCATAAATGACTTATTTATCATCTAATTAATAAAAATAACTTTTCAGCACATTTACAAGCAAAATAATCACTCAAAGTAAGTTGTTCCTGATTAACTTAATTTTAATATAACTTTTGTTACCTTAATTACGGTAAATTATATTTTTGCTTTTTGGGAGCTTAAAAAAAGTAAGGGCTGGTGCACACCAAGAGCTAGCGCTTGGAAAAGCACTTGGCTAATGTATTTGTATGGGAAGGATCACACCAGAGCGATGTGATTTTTTCCAAAACGCAAACGCGGGTCCTGCAGCATTTCTGAGGCAATTCAGCCTCAATGTTAAGTATAGGAAAAGAGGAAAATTGCTCTTAAATAAAAAAAGTTATACCACAGCGATTTTCCAAGCATTTTTTTTCAAAAGCTGTTCACTTCCAGCTCAAACTGTACAAAAATTAAAAAATCTCTACACTTAAATGCTCCAAAAATCACTAAACACATGCCTGGAATAGCTTAGAAAAATCCCTTCTAAAAACGCTTAGCTTAGCTTAGGCTAGTGATTTTTGGTGTGCACTGGCCCTTACATAGATAAAGTGAAAACAGAGGAAAACCGGTGAAAAAGCTTTGTGATTCATGCTCAGTCTGTTCATAGTATTCAAAATTTGTTTGCCCTCATACTATATGTAGGTGGTAAAAGTGGCCCAAAAAATTAAAGGTGTGTACAAGGCATGTGGCCTGAAACCCTACCTATCCCTAACCCCTAGACCCCCCCTGGTGGTGCCAAACTCTAACCACCCCCTGGTGGTGTATATTGTACTGTAACTATACCTAACCCTACTCTCACACAGAACCCACCCTGTACCTATCCCTAACCCCTAGACCACGCTGGTGGTGTCTAAACCTAACCACCCTCCTGGTGGTGTATATTGCACTGTAACTATACCTAACCCTACTCTCACACAGAACCCTCCCTGTACCTATCCCTGACCCCTAGAACCCCCTGGTGGTGCCTAAACCTAACCACCCCTGGTGATGCCCAACCCTAACCACACCCCTGATGGTACCTAATGGTACCTAACCCTAACCACCCCCATGATGGTGCCTAACCCTAAGACCTTCCTGGTGGTGCCTAACCCTAACCACCCCCCTGGTGGTGTCTAACCCTAACCATCCCCCTGGTGGTGCCTAACCCTAACCATCCCCCTGGTGGTGCCTAACCCTAAGACCTTCCTGGTGGTGTCTAACCCTAACCATCCCCCTGGTGGTGCCTAACTCTAACCATCCCCACTGCACAAACACCCTTACACACATATAAACAATAATATATTTAATCTTTAAAATGCTTCACTATAAATAACATGAATAGAATAATTTATATATTTGTAATAGAATGAATAGCTTTAAAATCACGTACAAATTAATAATATTATAAATAGAAAAAGGTGTGTGTGTGTGTATATTTGTATGTGTATATATATATATATATATATATATATATATATATATATATATATATATATATATATATATATGTATATATATATGTATATATATATGTATATATATATGTATATATATATGTATATATATATGTATATATATATGTATATATATATGTATATATATATGTATATATATATGTATATATATGTATGTATATATATGTATATATATATATATGTATATATATATATATAATAGAATAAATAGCCTTACAATCACGTACGCATTAGAATTCTTAACCACTTAACATCTCAGTCGTTTTCAGCTTATGCATCCGAGCAATGTTCACCTCCCATTCATTAGCCTATAACTTTATCACTACTTATCACAATGAACTGATCTATATCTTGTTTTTTCCGCCACCAATTAGGCTTTCTTTGGGGGGTACATTTTGCTAAGAGCCACTTTACTGTAAATGCATTTTAACAGGAAGAATAAGAAAAAAAATGAAAAAATTCATTATTTGTCAGTTTTCGGCCAATATAGTTTTAAAATAATACATGCCTCCATAATTAAAACCCACGTATTGTTATTGCCCATTTGTCACGGTTATTTCACCATTTAAATTATGTCCCTATCACAATGTATCGCGACAATATTTTATTTGGAAATAAAAGAGCATTTTTTCCGTTTTGCATACATCACTTTTTACAAGCTTATAAAAAAAAAAATAGAGAGAAATATTTCATCTTTACATAGATATTTAAAACGTTTAGACCCTTAGGTAAATATTTATGTGTTGTTTTTTTTATAGTAATGTTTTTTTTGTTTTTTTTTATTAAACATTTTATGTGGGCATTTTTGGGAGGGTGGGATATAAAAGTGTTTTATTTGGGGAAATATTGGTGTATTGTAATGTTTTTGGGCATTCACTTGTAGTTTTACTTTTTGGCCACAAGATGGCAATCTCGATTTTTTTTTACATGACGTCACTCTAAGCGTACAATGTACGCTTAGAGGGACACAGCTTCAGAAAGAGCGTAGCTTCCGAGAGAAGCTGTCGCTTTTTCAGCGGGGGAGAGGAATCAATGATCGGGCTCCATAGCCCGATAAATTGATTCCGTGGCTACCGACTCCGCGGCCGGGAGTGCGCGTGCACGCGCGCGATCGGCCGCGGGAGCGCGCCTGTCCTCCTTGACGTTTTTATACGTCAAGGAGGACAAAGTGGGTAAAATAACGGTAATATCAAAAGCGATATATTAGTAAGTTAATAAAAGTATAATCGAAGCATTAGAAGTGTGAAAAACAAAGTTAATACCAAAAGCGATGTATTTCTAATAGAATAAGGTTGAAAAAGATATTTAAGCATTATACGTATGAAAACGAATTTTAAATGACAAAATAAGTGTAAACGAAAATGTACTTGTTACAGTCCTGTAAGCGAAATTGTAAAAACGGGAAAATAAGTAAAAGCTCCTATAAGCGAAATTTAAAAACGAAAAATAAGTGCAGTATAACACAAAGTCAAAACGAACTTGTAAACAATATTTGTTCTAAACCTTATTCTGTAAATTAAAACTTTTGTTAGCACGATCCCTGCAACCGATATTATGAAAACGAATTTTAAATGACAAAATAAGTGTAAACGAAAATTTACTTGTTACAGTCCTGTAAGCGAAATTTAAAAATGGGAAAATAAGTAAAAGCTCCTATAAGTGAAATTTAAAAATGAAAAATAAGTGCAGTATAACACAAAGTCAAAACTTGTAAACAATATTTGTTATAAACCTTATTCTGTAAACGAAAACTTTTGTTAACATGATCCCTGCAACCGCTAATTCTCAGGTGCCCTTTTTTCCTGTCGGGCGCCCAATAGCCGATATTTTGCTTTGCAGTCTATGGCAGCGCCCTTTTTGTCCACTAGCCATGTACGCCCTTTTTTACTGGCCCACCATAGAGTTGCAATGGATCTAATGGTCCAATAATGCACTTAGATAGATTTCTAATAGATTTCATTCTGAAATCTATTGGAAATCTGTTCCTAGTGTGTGGCACACATCAGATAGATTCCTGTCAGATTTGACTTGACAGGCGTCTGACAGAAATCTATCTGATGGTCGAATCTGCTGCAAATCTATCAGTGTATAGCCAACTTTAGACCTTGAACAATCATGCAGATCAGGTGCTCTAATAGCCACATGCTTGTTTAGGTGTGATTCAAACACTACTGATGCTCGAAAGTTCAGCAGGACTGCCAGGCAACTAGTATTGTTTAAAAGGAAATACATTTGGCAGCCTCCATATCCCTTCACTTCAGCTGTCCTTTAAGGTCTGTTCTGGCACAATTTGTAATAATTGAAATCTCTTTCCAAAGGCCATTCAAATTTAATTTCTTAAGTTGGGCACAGGTAATTAGAGATGGCCCGTACCTCCGATTTTCGGTTTTCTGAACCGGGTTCACGAACTTCCGCGAAAGGTTCGGTTCTCACGAACTTTCGCGAACCGCAATAGACTTTAATGGGGAGGCGAACTTTGAAAACTAGAAAAAATTATGCTGGCCACAAAAGTGATGGAAAAGATGTTTCAAGGGGTCTAACACCTGGAAGGGGGCATGGCGGAGTGAGATACACGCCAAAAGTCCCGGGGAAAAATCTGGATGTGACGCAAGGCAGCGTTTTAAGGGCAGAAATCACATTGAATGCTAAATTGCAGGCCTAAAGTGCTTCAAACATCTTGCATGTGTATACATCAATCAGGTAGTGTAATTAGAGTACTGCTTCACACTGACACACCAAACTCACTGTGTAACACACCGCACACAGCTGTTTGCGTAGTGACGGCCGTGCTGGACTGGTGCGCACCATGTATGTGGAGAGGGGGGCGGGAGAGAAACATATGCACTACATCTAATGTGCTCTAGATCACATTTAGTGGCAAATGACATGACCTGTGTTGATACTGTCTGGTTACAGATTGCCACGTGTATGGGAAATAATCAGGAGCAGCTGCTGCCATAAGACATATGCTGCTGCAGTGCAAAAACATGGCTGAGAACAACAGTATTTGCTCATTTGTTCTTGTTCCTATTCAGAGATACATGACTCACTGAGACACACAACAGCAGCTTCAATATTGTAAGTAGACAGTCACATCTGTTTCAATGATAGCCAGATGCAGAACACAAAGGGGATATGTAAAACAGCCAAGATACAGACACACTGCTGGGATACTTTGCATGACTGAGCTGGCAATATGTATCTGGTTAGCTGAGCATTGTACCCATGTTCTTCATCCACTGCAACTACTGACCAATTGTCTGCTAGAGGCACAAGATGCTGGATGGGCTCTTTCATGTGAACTTCAGGTTACAGTTTTGTACCTATTAGAAAATTGGCAAACACTAAATGCACATCCCCATTCTCTTCTGCATGCAGATAGCGTTTGTCTGCTGAAACACTGCACTCTTATCTATTTCACCTTTTTAAAGAAATCTAATTAGATGATATAGGCATCTGCTCTTCCTCTCATTCTTTCAGGGCCCATTCACACTAAAAGCGCTTTTCTGAGCGTTTTGCGATCGATTCGCGGTTTCTAAAATTGCTCCCATTCACTGTCATTAAAATTGCAGATAATGTTCGGTGCCACTTTCCCGTTTTGTTGCGTTTCTGCTTTTACAGGGATCCCAACACAACTCTTACTGTGAATATAGCCTAAATGTACATAGCACATTCTCAAGTGACTGCTGTTAATGTTTACTACTTTGAAGTCCTGGGTTTTTCTATGTGTGTGATGTAGAGAGGCGAAGGGCACAGTGCCCAACAACACATGCATTATAAGCAGAGCACATAACACTGAGCAACTTGAATTAATAAAAGTCTGGAAGCCCAGACTAGACTTCTAAAGCTCACAGGCCCCCCAGCTTACAGCTGTCACTCTGCGGGCGATAGGCCGGCCTGCCAGATTCCTGCACTTCACATCTGTAGGTAAACCTTTCAGTTAGGCCTCTTTCACAGTGGAGCGTTAAAATCGCACGTTATAAAATATTATAACGCAGACTAACGCACAGCAATACAAAGTCTGTGCGACATTCACAGTGAACACTTTGCATTGTGTGTAACGTGTAGCAATATTTAGAAAGTGCTGCATGCTGTGCGTTTAGCAATACATTTGCTGCGTTATGTGTGTTGCACATGCTCAGTAATGTGTTTTTTTTAAATGTAACACATGCGCCGTTTTCGTTCCATCAGTATGCGACAAAAACGGCGCACCAAGAGACACATAACGCAGTGCAAAATAACGTCCAATTTTATAACCTACATGTGCTGCGTTAGGGGCACGTTGTGCGACTTTAAAGTCGCATCAAACGCAACGTCCCACTGTGAGAGAGGCCTAATCCATCCAAGAGAAAAATCCCAGGGCACAGCTCCATATACAACATACCTTCACGGCAGCATTGAAACTTTTATATACAGCAATGGTAAAGAAGGTGGCTGCAGGAAAGAAAGGCTGGCTGTTTCCCATCTATTGATTCTTGGTCACAGGTCTCACCCTGAGTGCTCAGTAGATGTGAAATGCCCATTAGGTTGCCTTTCCATGCCAACACCCACTTGCCTGCATTATCACTGTTGTACATTAGCTATGGACAGGGCCGGGCCGAGGCATAGGCTGGAGAGGCTCCAGCCTCAGGGCGCAGTGTAGGAGGGGGCGCACAATTCATTCAGCTGTCATTCCTAATTGTGTTTGAAGCAGAAAGAAATGAGAAAAGGGGATACATGGCAGTGACTGCAAGCCATATAACGAGATATTAAGGTGTTGGGGAGGTTGTGGGCCCTGTGGCCCTCTTAGTCTAATAGCAATCAGTGTGTGATGGCTGGGGTGGCAGGGATGGAGGGGCGCACTTTGGTGTCTCAGCCTTGGGTGCTGGAGGACCTGGTCCCGGCTCTGGCTATGGATTGTCAATAAGTTGGTAATCATTTCAGCTTGCATGCAAATGTAATGCAAATTATATGTAGCTTAGCTTGGAATTGGGCTGATCAAATGCTAGTCCTGCTGACCTTGATTGGCCCAGTTTCCAGCTGCATGCAATTTGCAGTAGATTTACATGCAAGCTGGAATTGTTTACATTTCACTGAGCATCTCTCTGCTTTATAATATGCAGTGCTGCTCGGATACCCCTTTTCAAAAACCAGATTGAATTCTGATCCGGATACCCAGATATCCGATCCAAATCGGATATCCAAGTTTAAAATTTTGAAATCCGAATCGGATATCCGAACAAAGTATCCCAGATATCCGCCCGGATTCGGATATCCGGGTAGAAAACTGGAAGTGGGCTTTAAATTGCTTTTAAAACGTTTTTATGGGTAAATGAGGTATGTAGCATCAGGGATGGGCTCAAATTCGAATTCGGGTGAATCCGGATAGTTGCTATCCGGATTTCACCCAGTTACCTGTGCGGGGTGGTCAAGCTTACCTATCTGACGTCTTCTTCGGTCCGTCCCTCGGCGCCTCCCACGATGCGGTCCACGCGCGTCACGTGAGTACAAACAATTCCTCCTTCCGGGTTGAAGTGTATGGTCACGTGACGCGCGTGGACCGCATCGTGGGAGGCACTGAGGGACGGACCGAAAAAGACGTCAGATAGGTAAGCTTGACCCCCCCCCCGCCCACCCCGCACAGGTAACTGGATTCACCCGAATTCGAATTTGAGCCCATCCCTGTGTAGCATCATGTTTTTTTTTAAAAAGGGAAACACTTATTGATGATGTGGGGACTTAAAATCCACCAAATCTCTCTCTCTCTGCCTTCGAAAGGGATTTTTGCCATTGAAGGTGATTTTGTCTTCTGCTCGGATATCTTAACTAACTATCTGCCCGGATTGCGGATGGGAAATCCGAGTTTGCTTGGATAGTGCTATTTGGATTTTAAAAAATTATCCGAATTGCTATTCAAAGTTCGGATAGTGGAAAAAGTTTGGATTATCTGGGTAGTTCGGATACCCAAATATTGGATGAGCACCACTGATAATATGAACTTTGAAAAATGTTAAAGCCAAAATAAACCTACTCTGCAGCAGAGACTAGTAAACGGTATCTTTGTGTTCACCAAACAAACGATTGCTAGATGATCCTGGCAAACTCAATTTGTTTCCTTTGAGGAAGTTAGGACAGGGGTTTCGGGTTGCATGGTGCAGGACGCATAGCCAGCATTCTTCAAGACAACAGTGCACAATTTGACAGAATATTGGGCCCGTGGCGTAGACTGATTGGAGATAACTTGGGAATGGTCTGGGATGTGGGAGCCCCTCTTCCTGGGAGCATGGCGGCACATTCCCCTCCCTCTCTTTTTCTCTGTCTCTTTCCTTTCTCCATGCGGGACTGTCCCAGGTGGAAGACCTTTTTCATCTCTTTTGTTTTTTTTATGTATTAGAAAACCACAAACAGCTCTGAGAGCTTGGAACCTGCCAAAGCCACACCTATGGATAGTGATGTTAGCTACAAGTAGCTACGAGTAAGGAGCTACTCGTAATTGAAATTTACATTAGATAGCGCTGCCTGTGTCGGGGGGGATTTAACTATGTTAAATTCTACTTGTACTCTACTATTCTACTTGAGGTCCATGTAACTCCACTACTTCCTCCTTCAAACCCAGAAGCAGGAAGTAGTGGCATTATGTGGACCGCCAGTGGAATGCATAGGTTATAAGCTGCAGCATAGGTAAGTTAACCCCCCTCTGCCGCGGGCAGCACTATCTAATTTACGTTTTGATTATGCATAGCTATGTACTCATAGCTACTTGTAGCTAACATCAATACCTGTTGATATAAAGACTGGTTGCATATCAAGCATGTTAGCAAAGAGAAGATATGGTATGTTTTATCTGTTGATACACCCGTTTCATATATATAATTAAAGTCCTGCAAGCCTACTACTGTGGTGTTGCTGCTTCTCTTAGCTCAATGTGCTGTACTATATTTTTGTGAAAAATAAATGAAATGGAAATATAAACAGGAAATATATGCACTGCATGCAGTAAGGATTGGTTCACACTACAAGAGCTTTTCTAAGCGCTCTGTGATTTGAAAAGCTCTCACTAATGTAATGCTATGTGGTGTGATCCCACTTGAGGCATGTGATATTGTAAAAATCCCCCATAGCATTGCATTAGCAAGAGCTTTTCAAATCACTAGTGCTTAAAAAACTCTTGCAGAATGAACCAGTCCTAATAGATAACAGCTATACAGTATACTAAACCAGTATGGAACAAGACACAATATGGTTGTAGAATGTACTCTAGCTTATGTTACTTACTTATTAAGGACCAACCACTCGACCTTCATAAAAAGTGTAGGTTTATTTACAGATAAATCAGTATACCAATTATGGCATATGAAATATTACCCCTGAACTGAGAGGGGATTTAATGAATAAACTTAATGCTGTGTAAGTGTTGCTGCGACATAAGTCCAACATTACTCTCAAAGTTCTGTGCCTCCAGGGGTCCCTGTTCTAGTCAGCCGAAAGCTTCAGTTAGACTAGAACGCTGAATCTGGATGGGGAGGATATGGCAGTTATCCTCCCTGATCACGCTCCCATGCAGGGGCGTAGCAATAGGGGGTGCAGAGGTAGCGACCGCACCGGGGCCCTTGGGCCAGAGGGGCCCCGAAGGGTCCACCCTCTATCACAGTATTAGCTCTCTATTGATCCTGTGAGGGTAATAATCACTTCTATAGATGCTTTGAATAGTAGTAATCCTTAACACACTGTTCCCAATCCCCTTCTTGCACCTCTGACACTGTGGTTGTCCTTGGCAAGTTTTGGTGCGCTGTATCAATTGCTATGTATAAAGTTCTTGGAGGGGCCCTAATGTAAAACCTGCACCAGGGCCCACAGTTCCTTAGCTACGCCACTGCTCCCATGCTATCCTTTAAAGACCTGTAAAATCAAACAAACAAACAAAACAAAACAAAAAAAAACACCACGGCACAATTGACCTACTCCTGGATACAGTCACTGCTTTTTGCGCTTTGTCAACTCTCCTGCTCTTCCGCCGTGTCCCCTGGATCTGCCGGCATCTTCACTGTAATAAGAAGAAATCACATATATCCAGGCACGTCGCCTCTAGTTAGGACATTTAAATAAGTAATTTAAGGAAAGGGAGGTGCTAAAGGGGGTGTGGCAAAAAATTGCAAAAATCAGTAACCCTTTGCACACTCGCATGCAGATGTTCAAACAAATGCATTCACAGATTCACTCATCCAGGCACCACTGTTATCACTACAGCTAAGTTAAAAGCCGGGGTCTTAGTTCACAAAGGAGTGCATTCTCTTGCTTAGCCACCTAGCTTTGCCCCAGACCTATTTGAGTTTTATGCTCCATTTCTATTGCCTGATGAAGCGGGAGATGCCCGCGAAACGCGTTGCACTTTCTGGAGTGTATAATTACATTTTTGTTGTTTTGAATATACACAACACTTATGTGTTGTCTGCTTGGAGTAGGTAAGTCCACCTCTACCTCCTCTCATTTTAAACATTTTAGAATATTTTATCCTTTTGGCAGTGGCGTACCTAGGGCATTTGACACCCGGTGCTAGGTATTGAAAGACACCCCCCCCCCCCCCCACGGTACACCACCTGCGGCGCGCGAAAAAATGGGCGTGGCTATGACCGGATGGGGCGGAGCTAATTTAAAAGTGCACCCAAGTTTTAGTCAACCTTTCTCCAGAAAATTCACATCATTGCGCAGCTTTTCTCCAGAAAATACACAAAATGTCAGAAGCTTTCAACATAAAATACACGTAATGCGAGAACATTTCACCAGACATTACACGTTATGTGAGCAGATTTCACAAGAAAATACATTCAATCATGTCGGCAGATTTGACCAGAAAAAAATCATTCAATCTTGCGGTAGATTTGACCAGAACATACAGAATGTCAGCACCAGATTTCACCACAAAATACACAATATCAGTAGTTAAACTGACCACAAAATACACAATGACGGTAGTTAAACTGACCACAAAATACACGACGGTAGTTAAACTGACCACAAAATACATAATGACGGTAGTTAAACTGACCACAAAATACACAATGTCGGTAGCAGATCTGACCACAAAATACACAATATCGGTAGCAGATTTGAGTGTTGGCAAGCTGATAGCCTGGTGGGTAGGTGGTGAAGGGTGAGCAGCCTGATTGCCTAGTGGGTAGGTGGGCAGCCTGCTGGGTAGCAGTGGTGGGTAGGGGGGCAGCAGTGGTGGGTAGCCTGCTGGGTAGCCTGGTGGGTAGGTGGGCAGCAGTGGTGGGTAGGTGGGTAGCATGGTGGGTAGGGGGGCAGCAGTGGTGGGTAGGTGGCCAGCCTGCTGGGTAGCCTGGTGGGTAGGTGGGCAGCATGCTGGGTAGCAGTGGTGGGTAGGTGGGCAGCAGTGGTGGGTAGGTGGGCAGCCTGCTGGGTAGCCTGGTGGGTAGGTGGGCAGCCTGCTGGGTAGCAGTGGTGGGTAGGTGGGCAGCAGTGGTGGGTAGGTGGGCAGCAGTGGTGGGTAGCCTGGTGGGTAGGTGGGCAGTCTGCTGGGTAGCCTGGTGGGTAGGTGGGCAGCAGTGGTGGGTAGGTGGCCAGCAGTGGTGGGTAGGTGGGCAGCCTGCTGGGTAGCCTGGTGGGTAGGTGGGCAGCCTGCTGGGTAGCAGTGGTGGGTAGGTGGGCAGCAGTGGTGGGTAGGTGGGCAGCAGTGGTGGGTAGCCTGGTGGGTAGGTGGGCAGCCTGCTGGGTAGCCTGGTGGGTAGGTGGGCAGCAGTGGTGGGTAGGTGGGCAGCAGTGGTGGGTAGCCTGGTGGGTAGGTGGGCAGCAGCGGTGGGTAGGTGGGCAGCAGCGGTGGGTAGGTGGGCAGCAGCGGTGGGTAGGTGGGCAGCAGTGGTGGGTAGCCTGCTGGGTAGCCTGGTGGGTAGGTAGGCAGCAGTGGTGGGTAGGTGGGCAGCCTGCTGGGTAGCCTGGTGGGTAGGTGGGCAGCAGTGGTGGGTAGGTGGGCAGCAGTGGTGGGTAGGTGGGCAGCAGTGGTGGGTAGCCTGCTGGGTAGGTGGGCAGCAGTGGTGGGTAGGTGGGCAGCAGCGGTGGGTAGGTGGGCAGCAGCGGTGGGTAGATGGGCAGCAGCGGTGGGTAGATGGGCAGCAGCGGTGGGTAGATGGGCAGCAGTGGTGGGTAGCCTGCTAGCAGTGGTGGGTAGGTGGGCAGCAGCGGTGGGCAGGTGGGCAGCAGCGGTGGGTAGCCTGCTGGGTAGCCTGGTGGGTAGGTGGGCAGCAGCGGTGGGTAGGTGGGCAGCAGTGGTGGGTAGGTGGGCAGCAGTGGTGGGTAGCCTGCTAGCAGTGGTGGGTAGGTGGGCAGCAGCGGTGAGCAGGTGGGCAGCAGCGGTGGGCAGCAGCGGTGGGTAGCCTGCTGGGTAGCCTGGTGGGTAGGTGGGCAGCAGCGGTGGGTAGGTGGGCAGCAGTGGTGGGTAGGTGGGCAGCAGTGGTGGGTAGCCTGGTGGGTAGGTGGGCAGCAGTGGTGGGTAGGTGGGCAGCAGTGGTGGTAGGTGGGCAGCAGTGGTGGGTAGGTGGGCAGCAGCGGTGGGTAGGTGGGCAGCAGTGGTGGGTAGGTGGGCAGTAGTGGTGGGTAGCCTGGTGGGTAGGTGGGCAGCAGTGGTGGGTAGGTGGTGGGCAGCAGTGGTGGGTAGGTGGGCAGCAGCGGTGGGTAGGTGGGCAGCAGCGGTGGGTGGCCGGGCCGGTGCACCTGTAAAAGAAAAAAACCTTACCTGCAGATGTCTTCCGAGTCCCAGGCAGCCTCCGCAGCTCCTCTTGAATGTCCCGCGCCGTCTCCTGCTGCGTCATCAGTGCAGGGCTACGGGAAGATGGCCGCCGAAGCCCACACTGGAGACAAAAATAGACGGCAAGATGGCGTCGGCGGCCATCTTGCCGTCTATTTTTGTCTCCAGTGCGGGCTTCGGCGGCCATCTTCCCGTAGCCCTGCTCGGGTAAACTGAGGGCGGCTATCAGCCGCCCTGTCAGTGCCCGTTGCCGGCGCCCGTGGAGGGGAAGCGCCGAAGGAGGGGACCCAGGTGAGGGAGATGTGGGGGGTATTTCCCCCCTCCCCGCCGACGCTGCCACCCCTCCTTCAGCGCTGCTTCCCCTCCTGTGTCATCAAGGCTTCTGGGGAGGCCTTGATGACACCCCCCCTGGAGCTGACACCCGGAGCGGAGCGCTCCTGGCCGCCCCATGGTAGGGACGCCACTGCCTTTTGGCGCCTCTGTTTGCTTATACAGTTCCTGAGTCCACCCTTTGTGGAGGGGTGTTGCCCCTTATTTCCTATCTACAGAGAGCGACTTCTTAATCATAATTGGGGCCAGGTCTAATCTCCTCACCTGCTGATATATTGGTTACCTTGACGGTAACCCATGTTTGTGAATATAAATAGATACTTACTTGCAGGGCCGGCCCTAGACTTTTTGCCGCCTGAGGCAAAATTAGAAAAAAAAATCGCTCCCCCCCCTCCCCCGTGGGTGGGGGGGGGGGGGGGGGGGTGCCGCCGAGCTGGAGGGGTAGCTAGCAGAAAGGGGGTATTGGGCCTAGCGGCGGGGAGGGGGGTCGGACACCCCCCTCCCTCGCCTGGGTCCCCCGATCTGCGCTTCTCCTCCAGCGTAAAGTACCAGCCAGCGTGCATATGAGAAGAGGCAACGGGCGGGGGAATCACTCACCTTCCGCGTTCCATCGTGCGCTCCACCGACGTCACTTCCTGCAAGGCCGTCCACTTACAATACAGTGGGCGGCGTTGCCGGAAGTGACGTCAGTGGAGCACGCGATGGAACGCGGAAGGTGAGTGATTCCCCCGCCCGTTGCCTCTTCTCATATGCACGCTGGCTGGTACTTTACGCTGGAGGAGGAGCGCAGATCGGGGGACCCAGGCGAGGGAGGGGGGGTCCGACCCCCCTCCCCGCCGCTAGGCCCAATACCCCCTTTCTGCCCGCTACCCCTCCAGCTCGGCGGGCGGCCCCAGCGTCCATGGACGGGCGGGTGCCGCCCCCCCAGATCTGCCGCCTGAGGCAAATGTTTCACCCCGCCTCATGAGCGGGCCGGCCCTGCTTACTTGTCATATCCACATACCAGTACATGCTACACTATATTGGGCTCTCGGTATTCTGTGTTCACTATCGGCATTGGTAGACTTGTGGCAAAATCAGATTTCAGTCTGATGTTTGTATATTAGTGTGCAGTACAATGCATAGCTGTAGGCAATCCATCCAAGATGAGACATTGTAGGTCAGCAGCTCTTGTGATTAGACATCATATGTAAATCCTCTTTCAGGTGACATCATTTCTGGGCTTGAAACTAAATATAAAAATAGCTTGAGGGTTATTTACTTTGCAAAAGCAGGAAAAGTTTATGATGCATTACCTCCAGCTGCGGGAATCTTGGCCAAAGTGAAGGAGAACCTGGCAGGGTTCTTGTTCCTTGCTTTCCCTCTGAGCACTTTACTATGAAAAACAAAATTAAAATGTTAATGTATGTGTTAGGGACTCACTATAGATTCATGTGTTCAAATCAACACTGAACGCATTCATGGCTCAACTGACTCTTAGTTTTGAACTGGTGACTTCATGTTTACAGTTCCCAATTTGCTCATTGAAATATTTTTCTTTGCTGCAGCTTTCTAATTGGACTGAGGCTCGGGATTTATCACGTGGCGGTAGCCAAAGATTTTTTTCCTACAAGCACTAAGAACATAATGGGCAGAAAGAGCTCTGCTAAGTGAGACCTTTGTTATACTCCGAAATCAAAGCTCTGTCTTATGCCTTAATATGAAATGGAAGTGTCAATTACATTTTGTCTCTCAGTGTTGTAGATATTCATCTAACAAACATCTGGAAGCACAGCTGCCTCCTTTCTCTCGCTAATCCCATTGTATCCATTAAATCAGACATGAAGCCCTAGAGCCACCAAGACCTCCTCCCCTTGTAATTGTCTCCCGTTGTCTAACTTCAGCTGAAGAAACTAGCCTGCCCAGCACACTCTACATATTTCAATAAGATAACGATGGGCCTGATCAATTCACTTTTTCTCCTAAGTTTTCTCCTCAGAGATCATTTTTCACTTTCTGTTTAACCACTTAAAGAAACTCTAACAAATGTTTTATCCTTATTTCTTCTATCCTATAAGTTCCTATGCCTGTTCTAATGTGGTCTAGCTTACTGCAGCCTTTCCTACTCGCACAGTGGCTGTGTTTTCTCTGTTATATGATTGAATCTTCTCTCCTCTGTCTGGTCTGTCGGGCTCAGGCAGTCTGGCTGGAATGTGCTGTGCTGCTTGTGATTAAATAGAAGCTATACACACCCTCTCCATGCCCCCTGCAAGCTCTGTGTGCTCTGCTTACTTGAGCCTATCACAAGCTTTTAGCAGCCATGTCTTTTGTTTGTAAACACTGCCTAAAACTGGTAATTACAAGACAGGTTTGAAGCAGAGAGTGGCAGAAACAGCACAGAGGGGCCCAGGAGAACATAATGAATAGAATGGTATGCTTTTTATTGTAAGAATTTTAGTGTACAGATTATCTTTAAGCCCGAAGGGTTGTACATTTTTTTTTGCATCTGAGCATCTTTCACCTCCCATTCATTTGCCAATAAGTTTATCACTACTCATCACAATGAACTGATCTATATCTTGTTTTTTAGGCTTTCTTGGGGGTGATACATTTTGCTAAGAATTAGTTTATTCTAAATCCATTTTAACAGGAATATTAAATCAAGTTTTATTAAGTCAGTATTTTTGGTAAAGTAAAATTACATAGCACGTACAAGCAAAATTTGTCACAGGGATTACAGATATTCAAAGCTGAGACTGGGAAGTTACCATTCAAAGCCCACCATATCTCAGAATTTATTCTTAATCTAATATTAATATAATTAATTGATTGATAGATTAATCAATTATGTCTACTTTAAATGTACGTGAATTAAATTTCTCACAGACTGTTATTATAACAAAGCATGTATAGAAAGTAATATACCAAATATAAAATAGTCAGAGAAAAGAAAAGGAAAAAAAAAAAAGAAAAAGAAAGAAGGTAAGGAGGAAAAAAGAGTCAATGGTCTCGATTCATCAACACTTAGCAAATTTGTTAACAACAGTTTGGTAACATACCGAATTTGTTAACTTCATTTCAGGATTCATCAAAGTTATCTACAGCTGTTAGCGAACATTCGGTAACGATTCGGTAACGATTCGCTAAAACGGAATAAAGTGCAATTCATGAAAAAGAAAGTGGGCGTGGTTTAGCGTTACATTTAGGATTAGTTATCTCCTTCACTGCTCTGTCGTTATTCCTGTCAGATCATTGCTGACCGAGAAGATGGAGCCATTTGAAGTGGTTATGTATCAGCTGAGAGTGATTCAAAGGCGCAGAAGGGCAAGAATAAGGTCTGCAACCATATAAATTTGTAAGAGAATAGATTTATTTGCTATAACACGACATCTGCATTTCTCTTGAATCATCTTGTAAGAGAACACAGGCAGTGTCAGGGTTAACTAATTTGCTAGCTGCACTATAATTTTTTAGAAAAGGCTCCTATCAAATTGTGGGATTGTCCCAACCACTTTCAGAATCCTGGTCCAGGTGTAAAGCCCTATTCAGAATGTTGCTACGTAGTGCTCAAAGGACTGCCTTTTACCCACAATTCCATGGGAATCTTATGGCCTTGTGTTAAAGTACCACTGTAAAATGGAAATATCGACACGTTACCGAATGGTTACCGAATTGATATCGAATTCACACCGAATGAGGAAAAACCTTGATGAATACAACTAGAAATCGCTAAACTTCGAATTCGGTAATTTAACAAACTGGAAAAAGTTATCTCAAAGAGAATGATGAATCGAGGCCTTTGGCCTCGATTCATCATTGTCTTTGAGATAACTTTTTCCAGTTTGTTAAATTACCGAATTCGAAGTTTAGCGATTTCTAGTTGTATTCATCAAGGTTTTTCGGCATTCGGTGTGAATTCGATAACAATTCGGTAAACATTCGGTAACGTGTCGATATTTCCATTTTACAGTGGTAATTTAACACAAGGCCATAAGATTCCCATGGAATTGTGGGTAAAAGGCAGTCCTTTGAGCACTACGTAGCAACATCCTAAATAGGGCTTAACACCTGGACCAGGATTCTGGAAGTGGTTGGGACAATCCCACAATTTGATAGGAGCCTTTTCTAAAAAATTATAGTGCAGCTAGCAAAATTAGTTAACCCTGGCACTGCCTGTGTTCTCTTACAAGATGATTCAAGAGAAATGCAGATGTCGTGTTATAGCAAATAAATCTATTCTCTTACAAATTTATATGGTTGCAGACCTTATTCTTGCCCTTCTGCGCCTTTGAATCACTCTCAGCTGATACATAACCACTTCAAATGGCTCCATCTTCTCTGTCAGCAATGATCTGACAGGAATAACGACAGAGCAGTGAAGGAGATAACTAATCCTAAACGTAACGCTAATCCACGTCCACTTTCTTTTTCATGAATTGCACTTTCTTCCGTTTTAGCGAATCGTTACCGAATCGTTAACGAATGTTCGCTAACAGCTGTAGATAACTTTGATGAATCCTGAAATGAAGTTAACAAATTCGGTATTTTACCAAACTGTTGTTAACAAATTTGCTAAGTGTTGATGAATCGAGGCCAATATCCTCCATTTGAATCTCGTCATCCCAAGTCCAGGCAGATCGGGGTAACAAATACAATTTACATTAAGATTCTATACCAGGTTTTGAACTAAAATTAAATGACGTCTAAGGGTTTTACAAGTCTTATATGGTATATCAGTGATACATATAACCTGTCTAGTTTCCTCTTGTAAGCTTCTCCCGAAAATAAATCCATAAGGCCCAAACATTGCTAAATCTGTCCATTCTACCCTGGGCAGCAAGAACCAGTTCCTCCATATTCATTATGTTATTTAGGGTATTCATCAGATCTGCTGCCCCAGGCGAATACCCAGACCTCCAATTCCGGGCTATCAGGGTTCTGGCTGCAGTCATTAACCACTTGAGGACCGCCCCCAGCCAATGGGCGGCGGCAAAGTCCGGGCCCAAACGACCGCAATACGCCCATCGGCGGGGGCGGCTGCGGGAGTGGCTTTGCGGCGATCGCGTCATTCGTGACGCGATCAGCCGCCGGGGACTCGCTCCGCCCACCGCTCGTAGTAACCCGCCGGCCGTTCGGAAGCGCCGGCGAGTTACTAGCACCCGGATCGCCGCTGCACATATGTATAATAGGCTTTGTAATGTATACAAAGCCTATTATACTGGCTGCCTCCTGCCCTGGTGGTCCCAGTGTCCGAGGGACCACCAGGGCAGGCTGCAGCCACCCTAGTCTGCACCCAAGCACACTGATTTCCCCCCCCCCTGCCCCCTGATCGCCCAGAGCACCCCTCAGACCCCCCCTGCCCACCCCCCCAGACCACTGTTTGCACCCAGTCACCCCCCTAATCACCCATCAATCACTCCCTGTCACTATCTGTCAACGCTATTTTTTTTTTATCCCCCCCCCTGCTACTGCCCCCTCCTGATCACCCCCCCACCCCTCAGATTCTCCCCAGACCCCCCCCCCCCAGACCCCCCCCCCCCCCCCGTGTACTGTATGCATCTACCCCCCCTGATCACCTGTCAATCACCTGTCAATCACCCGTCAATCACCCGTCAATCACCCCCTGTCACTGCTACCCATCAATCAGCCCCTAACCTGCCCCTTGTGGGCAATCTGATCACCCACCCACACCAATAGATCGCCCGCAGATCCGACATCAGATCACCTCCCAAGTGCAGTGTTTACATCTCTTCTCTCCTCTAAACACCCACTAATTACCCATCAATCACCCCCTGTCACTGTTACCCATCAGATTAGACCCTAATCTACCCCTTGCGGGCACCCAATCACCCGCCCACACGCTCAGATTGCCCTCAGACCCCCCCTTATCAATTCGCCAGTGCAATATTTACATCTGTTATTCCCTGTAATAACCCACTGATCACCTGTCAATCACCTATCAATCACCCCCTGTCACTGCCACCCATCAATCACCCCCTGTCACTGCCACCAATCAATCAGCCCCTAACCTGCCCCTTGCGGGCAATCTGATCACCCACCCACACCAATAGATCGCCCGCAGATCCGACATCAGATCACCTCCCAATTGCAGTGTTTACATCTCTTCTCTCCTCTAAACACCCACTAATTACCCATCAATCACCCCCTATCACCACCTGTCACTGTTACCCATCAGATTAGACCCTAATCTGCCCCTTGCGGGCACCCAATCACCCGCCCACACGCTCAGATTGCCCTCAGACCCCCCCTTATCAATTCGCCAGTGCAATATTTACATCTGTTATTCCCTGTAATAACCCACTGATCACCTGTCAATCACCTATCAATCACCCCCTGTCACTGCCACCCATCAATCACCCCCTGTCACTGCCACCAATCAATCAGCCCCTAACCTGCCCCTTGCGGGCAATCTGATCACCCACCCACACCAATAGATCGCCCGCAGATCCGACATCAGATCACCTCCCAAGTGCAGTGTATACATCTCTTCTCTCCTCTAAACACCCACTAATTACCCATCAATCACCCCCTATCACCACCTGTCACTGTTACCCATCAGATTAGACCCTAATCTGCCCCTTGCGGGCACCAAATCACCCGCCCACACGCTCAGATTGCCCTCAGACCCCCCCTTATCAATTCGCCAGTGCAATATTTACATCTGTTATTCCCTGTAATAACCCACTGATCACCTGTCAATCACCTATCAATCACCCCCTGTCACTGCCACCCATCAATCACCCCCTGTCACTGCCACCCATCAATCAGCCCCTAACCTGCCCCTTGCGGGCAATCTGATCACCCACCCACACCAATAGATCGCCCGCAGATCCGACATCAGATCACCTCCCAAGTGCAGTGTTTATATCTCTTCTCTCCTCTAAACACCCACTAATTACCCATCAATCACCCCCTATCACCACCTGTCACTGTTACCCATCAGATTAGACCCTAATCTGCCCCTTGCGGGCACCCAATCACCCGCCCACATGCTCAGCTTGCCCTCAGACCCCAGCCCTGATCACCTCGCTAGTGCATTGCTTGCATCTATTTCCCCCCTCTAATCACACCTTGAGACACCCATCAATCACCTCCTGTCACCCCCTAGCACACCTACCCATCAGATCAGGCCCTAATTTGCCCTGTGTGGGCTCCTGATCACTCGGCCAAACCCTCAGATCCCCCTCAGACCCCCTTCCGATCACCTCCCCAGTGCATTGATTGCATCTATTTTCCCCTCTAACCGCCCCCTGAGACACCCATCAATCACCTCCTGTCACCCCCCCTAGCACTCCTATCCATCAGATCAGGCCCAAAACATCCTGTCATCTAAGAGGCCACCCTGCTTATGACCGGTTCCACAAAATTTGCCCCCTCATAGACCACCTGTCATCAAAATTTGCAGATGCTTATACCCCTGAACAGTCATTTTGAGAAATTTGGTTTCCAGACTACTCACAGTTTTGGGCCCGTAAAATGCCAGGGCAGTATAGGAACCCCACAAGTGACCCCATTTTAGAAAGAAGACACCCCAAGGTATTCTGTTAGGTGTATGATGAGTTCATAGAAGATTTTATTTTTTGTCAAAAGTTAGCGGAAATTGGATTTTTATTGGGTTTTTTTTCACAAAGTGTCATTTTCCGCTAACTTGTGACAAAAAAAAATTCTTCTATGAACTCACCATACTCCTAACAGAATACCTTGGGGTGTCTTCTTTCTAAAATGGGGTCACTTGTGGGGTTCCTATACTGCCCTGGCATTTTAGGGGCCCTAAACCGTGAGCAGTAGTCTAGAATCCAAATGCCTCAAAATGACCTGTGAATAAGACGTTAGGCCCCTTAGCGCACCTAGGTTGCAAAAAAGTGTCACACATGTGGTATCGCCGTACTCAGAAGAAGTAGTATATTGTGTTTTGGGGTGTATTTTTACACATACCCATGCTGGGTGGGAGAAATCTCTCTGTAAATGGACAATTGTGTGTAAAAAAAAATCAAACAATTGTCATTTACAGAGATATTTCTCCCACCCAGCATGGGTATGTGTAAAAATACACCCCAAAACACATTATACTACTTCTCCTGAGTACGGCGGTACCACATGTGTGGCACTTTTTTGCACCCTAAGTGCGCTAAGAGGCCCAAAGTCCAATGTGTACCTTTAGGATTTCACAGGTCATTTTGAGAAATTTCGTTTCAAGACTACTCCTCACGGTTTAGGGCCCCTAAAATGCCAGGGCAGTATAGGAACCCCACAAATGACCCCATTTTAGAAAGAAGACACCCCAAGGTATTCCGTTAAGAGTATGGTGAGTTCATAGAAGATTTTATTTTTTGTCACAAGTTAGCAGAAAATGACACTTTGTGAAAAAAAACAATTAAAATCAATGTCCGCTAACTTGTGACAAAAAAAAATAATCTTCTATGAACTCACCATCCTCCGAACGGAATACCTTGGGGTGTCTTCTTTCTAAAATGGGGTAATTTGTGGGGTTCCTATACTGTCCTGGCATTTTAGGGGCCCTAAACCGTGAGGAGTAGTCTTGAAACGAAATTTCTCAAAATGACCTGTGAAATCCTAAAGGTACTCATTGAACTTTGGGCCCCTTAGCGCAGTTAGGGTGCAAAAAAGTGCCACACGTGTGGTATCGCCATACTCAGGAGAAGTAGTATAAAGTGTTTTGGGGTGTATTTTTCCACATACCCATGCTGAGTGGGAGAAATATCTCTATAAATAGACAATTGTGTGTAAAAAAAAATAAAACAATTGTCATTTACGGAGATATTTCTCCCACCCAGCATGGGTATGTGTAAAAATACACCCCAAAACACATTATACTACTTCTCCTGAGTACGGCAATACCACGTGTGGCACTTTTTTGCAGCCTAACTGCGCTAAGGGGCCAAAAGTCCAATGAGCATCTTTAGGCTTTACAGGGGTGCTTACAATTAGGCACCCCCCAAAATGCCAGGACAGTGAACACACCCCACAAATGACCCCATTTTGGAAAGTAGACACTTCAAGGTATTCAGAGAGGAGCATAGTGAGTCCGTGGCAGATTTCATTTTTTTTTTTGTCGCAAGTTAGAAGAAATGGAAACTTTTTTTTTCTTTTTTTTGTCAGAAAGTGTCATTTTCCGCTAACTTGTGACAAAAAATAAAATCTTCTATGAACTCACCATGCCTCTCACTGAATACTTTGGGATGTCTTCTTTACAAAATGGGGTCATTTGGGGGGTATTTGTACTATCCTGGAATTTTAGCCCCTCATGAAACCTGACAGGTGCGCAGAAAAGTCAGAGATGCTTGAAAATGGGAAAATTCACTTTTGGCACCATAGTTTGTAAACGCTATAACTTTTACCCAATCCAATAAATATACACTGAATGGTTTGTTTTTTTTTATCAAAGACATGTAGCAGAATAACTTTCGCGCTCAAATGTATAGGAAATTTTACTTTATTTGAAAAATGTCAGCACAGCAAGTTAAAAAAGTCATTTTTTTGCCAAAATTCATGTCTTTTTTGATGAATATAATAAAAACTAAAACTCGCAGCAGCAATCAAATAGCAGCAAAAGAAAGCTGTATTAGTGACAAGAAAAGGAGGTAAAATTCCTTTAGGTGGTAGGTTGTATGACCGAGCAATAAACCGTGAAAGCTGCAGTGGTCTGAATGGAGAAAAAGGCTCTGGTCCTTAAGGGGCGAAAAGACTGTGGTCCTTAAGTGGTTAAATGACATATCAATGAATTCCTCGTATCTTTAACAGACCCTGGATACATGGATAATAGAGCTATTTCAGGAGAACAAGGGACTGCATCAGAATACATCCCCTCGTACCAGTCAAACACTGTCTCCCAGACCAGCCTGACTCCAATGCAGCTCCACCACATATGGATATAGTCCCCGACCTGAGGTCTGCATCTCCAGCAGGTCGTAGAGCCCAAAGCAGGGGCGTAGCAATAGGGGTTGCAGAGGTTGCGACCGCATCGGGGCCCTTGGGCCAGAGGGGCCCCAAAGGGCCTTCCCTCAACTACAGTTTTAGCTCACTATCAGTCCTGTGCTCATAATAATCACTACTATAGATACTTTGAATAGTGGTAATCATTAACAAACTGTTTCCCATCCCCTTCTTGCACCTCTGACACTGTGGTTGCCATTGGCAGATTGTGGTGCGCCGTATCAATTGTTATGTATAGAGTGCTTGGGGGGCCCCATTGCAAAACTTGCATCGGGGCCCACAGCTCCTTAGCTACGCCACTGGCCCAAAGGGTCCCACTTACTTTTAAGTAGAGGAGTTTGAAACCAATGGGTCATAATTCTATAATTGCGTTCTTTAATACTACTAGGTACAGAGATTTTATGTGTCATTACAAGGGCCCTTTTCCAATGAATTATAGAGAAGGTTTTCTGTAGATCGGATTCCCACCGTTCCCGTACCTTTAAAAAAGTGCTGGGTAGAAAGCCTAATAATATCGTAATTAAAACCCATGTATTTTATTTGCCTATTTGTCCCGCTTATAACACCATTTAACAGTCTCTATCACAATGTATGGCGCCGATATTTTATTTGGAAATAAAGGTGCATGTTTTCAATTTGCGTCCATCACTATTTACAAGCCAATAATTTAAAAAATTATATTAATATACTCCTTTGACATGCATATTTAAAAAGTTCAGACCCTTAGGTAACTATTTATTGTTTTTTTTAATTGTATTTTTTTAATACATTTTTTTATAAAAAAAAAATTATTTGGGTAATTTTTGGTGTGATGAAGTAAACAGCTAATTTTTAAATGTAATTTCATGTATTTATTTACAAAAAAATTTATGCGGGTGTAGTTTACTATTACAGTCAAAAAAGTCCTTGAAGCATACGATGAGGAACTAGAATGAAGACGGGGAACCTTTTTTTTTTTTTTTTGCAGAAAGACTGTGGGGGACTTAGATCGGTGAATGGGAATGATACGCCCATTCACTGATTGGGGGCTAACGGCAGGCGGCGGGAGCACGCCTGATCGCGGGCACTGCACACTAGAAGCAGCACAGCCTATCTGGACAAACATATTCGTCCAGATAGGCTTAAGTGGTTCAAATAATTCATATCATAATTCATATTAAAATAATATCAGCACTCTGCAATTGAAAAAGCAACAAAAAGTAGGTGAAAAAGTACTGTCAAAATTATTTCTTGCTTGCTGTTGGCTTAACAGGAATTTGATTGATAAGATGACAATATCACCTAGCAGAAAACTTAGGAACAAAGGTGAATTGGATTGGGCTGGATAAGTTTATGGAGAACTTCAGGTATAAGGGATCCTAATGTTTGGGTCCATCAAATAGTCTCCTTTTGATGACAGACCTACTTGCAATTGACTAAACTAATTTCCTTCAAAGGCCCTTCTATATTCTACCCACATCCACTCTTTTTAATTCCATTGAATTATCTATACATGTGTGGGGCCAAATCCATTGTAGATCTGACTTCAAGAAACTATGCAGGAAGCCCCCTCCATCATGCACCGTGGTGTAGAGATAGACTACAGCACGGTGCATGATGACCTTAACTGTTCGCAAACCGTATTCTGTGAACTTCTGCGGTTCACATTCGTGGTGAACATTTGGCGTGTTTGACCTGCCCCCTATATATCATCATTGAGCTCAACTTTGACCCCTTACCTCACAGTCAGCAGACACATGGCAGCCAATCAGCTAGCACTCCCTCCTGGACCCCCAGAAAAAAAGCAGTTGCTATGGCCATATTGGATCCATTCTCTGCTGGCTGCTGACTGTAAATGAGAGAAGGGTCAGACTTGCTGCAGATAGGTAGGGAAAGCATTAGCTAGGCCTGTGTTCTTGTTATTCACTTGCTGTGAAAGCACCCCAAACAGCCCTTTTGAGGGCTAGCACATTGGTCTCCTGTGTTTTTTTTGTGTGTGACACCCCACAGCCCACTGACACCCAGAGCTGTGTGCACACTACTGCTGTTGCTACATTAACTTGCAGACACGGTACCATTCCTGTGCATTATTTTTTCACTGTATTCTGATAGTACTATTACATTTCTCTGTGTGTGACACTCCCCAGCCCACTGACACCCAGAGCTGTGCATAATGTGATTTCTGCCCTTTAGGGATTAAAACCAGAATTCGCATCAACTCCATAATTTTTGTGGGACTTTTGGTATGAATCCCCCTCTGGCATGCCCCAGTCCAGGTGGTAGTCCCCTTGAAAAAACTTTTCCATCACTTTTGGGGCCAGAAACAGTCTTTGTAGGTTTTAAAATGTGCCTGCCCATTGAAGTCTGTGGCGGTTAGACAGATTCGCCTGTTTGCGAACATTTGCAGAAGTTTGTGTTCGCGACCCAAAATTTGATGTTTGCAATATCGCTACCGTGCTGTCATCCATTCACCTCATAGCAATAGGAAGTGTCTTTCTGCTATATCAAAGCAATGTGTTTGTACATCGCTTGCTCCCTGTGGAGCCGTTCTCAGAGCTCAGTGCTGATGGAAGACACTAATAGTATGAGTGGACATTTAAGGACCCTTTTCCACTAGCCATGTTTCAATCTGATTTTCAGATTGCTCACGATTTGCTGATCCCAAGGGCACAGTGATTCACATGGTAATTGTGGTGCCCTTTTTTGCCTGCAGCATTTTTCCTCATCTTCCTGTTGGTAAGTCTGTTCTAACAATCAAACAACTCGAATTGTGTCAGCGATGACTGGCTGATCCCAACTGACCATTTCACTAACTTCTTCAAAGGAGCCTAAAGTGGAGCGCAGGGCTTGGATTTTTCACCACTCTCTATGGGTGAAGTGTACCTAATCAGCTGACCATCTCTTGTGCATAGCCTCCACTACATACTCCATTACTGCTCTCTGTTGTTAGCACGGCCACTGCAACATACAAGGTGTAGAAATTTAGCATGAATGGACACTGAAGGTTGAATTGCAGCTGGGCTTCTGCCAAGCAAGCCGTGGCTGTGGACAACCATTGGCCAGCTTCCATTCTACTCACCATGCCACCAAAACAAAGGGACCGGAGAATGAACTTATTAGATAAGTTGATAGCAGTTGCACAACCGATTTGCTAAACTAAGTGCTGTTGGGCGTAGTCATTGTTTTATAAACTGTATATCGAATTCTGAAAATGTACGACTTACAAGTAAATAGACTAGCCATATATAGATGAAATTCAGAATTAGTTGCAAATAGATGTAAAGCAGTTCTTCCCATTAAATGTGTGCCCCTGGGATTCCATCCAACTGAATCCATGTTATTAGAACATGTCAGACTTTATCTGAGCAATGTGTGTGAATTAAAGATGACTGTAGACATGATATGCTCTCCACTGTCTGCTCTGATATTGGCCCGAGGCCATTAGCGGATAAAATTCAGTAGTGTTGATTGAAAATGAAAGGTCCCTCTAGGAAAAGTCTTTGGCTGCTCCAGCATCCCAGGGACAGTGAAGGGCCGCACTATCAGCAGAGTTTATGGACTACAATTGTCTTTGGCACAATAACAACCCAAGACCAGATGCTTCCATGCTAATCTCCTGGGATCTCTGTAAGACATTAAAAGTTTAAATGATGTCCAAAAGCTCTTCAGATGATCTAGAAACTACTAAACAAACACAAAATGTCCTCATAAGTTCTGCCTCAAACTTCAGAGTCTGTGTTTTTTTTATTACTGTTTGTAAATCAGTGCTAAGAAAAATGGTCTATGCTTTCATCTATGTCTCCGCTGATCACATAGATGTTGGCCGTGTCATTTCATTTAACCTGCTCTGCTCTCATAGTTATTTTTAAATTAGCTCACTGCTTACCCCACCTCCTAAAGAGTCCAGTAAAAATGCCTGCTAAATATCATTATACATAGTTCTCACCCCTCCTTATCTTTGCTGTCATATGGCCACGGCCAGGCCTTCCTTCTTTTTGTTTCCTTCCCAATCAGTACGTTAGGAGCTGCATCTTTGGTTCATGACACGGCACTTCTAGTGGATATGGGGGGGGGGGGGGGGGCTGATTTTGTAATGCTGTTATTTGTCAAACTTATAAAGAGTGTCCAGGACTGCAAGCTACTTGCAGGAAAGGATTTGAAATAAAATAAACGTACTTGCAGGCACCTTTTGCTATTCTTGCAGTAATGTTAGTTAACAAATGAAGTGGAAAATGACAGATTACATGTAAGTAGATTATTCATATATAGTTATTAAGCTACATGCGTATCATTTCGATGCAGCTAATAAGAATACCAAATCTGGTAAATGCCTAACATTTCAGATAATCACCTGGCACTTCCTGTTTCTTCAGGTGTGAGAAGCAGCTGCTTATATTTACAGATTGTCTTCCGCTGTCTAGCTGCCTGTGTAATGGCCATCCGGACTGTTAAACCACATCTCAAGTGTAAACTGTATGCACTCGGTGAAGCAGCCAGAAAGACATTCTAGCTAAAACTTTTGTTGTAGTTCTGGATTGAGAGAGAAAAGGAAAACTGTCAGGTGTTTTCTTTCTGTCTTTACTTGAGGTCTGTCCTTTTCAGGTGATTGGGAGGGATTACCTTTAAAGGAAGTAAGGAGGCATATTTCCAGT
This sequence comes from Hyperolius riggenbachi, assembly GCF_040937935.1. Classification (NCBI taxonomy): domain Eukaryota; kingdom Metazoa; phylum Chordata; class Amphibia; order Anura; family Hyperoliidae; genus Hyperolius; species Hyperolius riggenbachi. The sequence continues at coordinate 191,597,586 of NC_090649.1, forward strand.
GGTGATGCAAATGGCAATAAAAGCTTTTCTTTCAATGTGGATGCTTTAAGACATTAGTCAGGTTTTTTAGGTGATTAGAATTACCTTGGATCCGTCAATGTGGACGGGGTGAGTGTTGAAGATGCCAGAAGGTCCCTGGGGAAGTAGAGGGTGGGTAAGGGTATACGTATCACCCAAGTTTGAAATCTGGTTAGGATCAGAACTGTAAAACAATTTAAAAACAAAACCCAAAAACAATAGTAAAATGAATTTGACAGTGGACTGGAAGCCAGTATAGATGACGAGTAGTAAGAAGGATGGCGAAGTCGAGCTGCAGCATTAAGGGTGGATTTTAGAGGCAAGAGTATTGTTAAACATTAGATAATCTTGCAGTGGTCAAGGCAAGAGATTATCATATCATGTTCTGTACCCTTTTTTTTTCGTGATCTTCAACGATATGAGGGAGTGTGTTTGGAGTTGTTTTGCAGGTGTAACTGTCAGGGCATATACTGTAGTATTACAGAGGCAGGAGAGGGTGATCAACACTGCCAAGAAGGATGAAAAAAACATCTTTTGGGAATTGATTCTAAGGAGATCATAAGTCGCTTTTGTAAATGCCATTTCTATTAAGCCTATGGGAAAAAGACGAGATTGAAAAGCGTTGTGTAGCAAGTTGTAGATGAGAAATTCTGTTAGTCTATAGTAGCCAATTAGTCTATAGTGGCCATTAGCGGATAAAATTCAGTAGTGTTGATTGAAAATGAAAGGTCCTTCCAGGAAAAGTCTTTGGCTATAGTCTATAGTAGCCAATCCGGATGTCGCAAACATCAAATTTGCTGCAAATGTTCACAAACCCGTGAACCACCATAGACTTCAATGGGCAGGCGAATTCTAAAGCATATCTGGACTGTTTCTGGCCACAAAAGTGAAGTTATTTAAAGAGGCCTAACACCTGGACGGTGGCATGCCAGAGGGGGATCCATGTCAAAAGTCCCACGAAAAATTACGTAGTTGACGCAGAGTCATGTTTTAATCTCTAAAGAACAGAAATCACATTACATTCCTAAATTGGTGGAATAAAGTGCTTTAAAACATCCGGCGTGTGTACACATCGATCAAGTAGTATAATGTTTAGGCCAGCTTCACACTGACAGATGAGATGCCACGTTTACTGCACCACAAAGAGCATTAGTGATAACCTCAGGTGAGCGAATCATTGTTTTTTCTACCCTCAGGAAACTGATATGTCACTTCACGCAGGTCAGGTGACAGAAAGGTTTATACTATCTGCAACAATCACTTCAAAATACAGGCCCTGCCAGTGAGGCCTTATAGAGGACAGTAGTGGATACTAGGTGCCAGTGGTTCTGGACACTCAGGAGTTTTTTTGGGGGAGAAACTGAATGTCACTTTACGCAGGTCGAGTGATGGTCAGAAAGGTTTATACTGTCTGCAACAATCACTTCAAAATGCAGGCCCTGCCAGTGATGCCTTATGCAGTGCAGTAGTGGATACTAGATGCCAGTAGTGGTGATGAAGGATTATTGGGTTATCTAGTCAGTGCACTAGTAGGACCATCAAACCTGTCTCCAACAGCTAACGTGTGCACTGGTCACACAGCACTGCAATATAACAATAGCAATAAAAGGAAAATCTGCACATAGAAGAGTAGGGGCGTTTCTAGCCTTTTTGTCACTCCAAGCAAAAAGTCCTGTGTCGCTCCCCGCCCCGAAAAAAAACACCACTCACTAGATATTATAAACCATGCGCCGTATAGGGTGGATGCATAATACAGGGGGTCCCTGGTATATAAACAACCTGCTGATCCTGTCGCATTTCATTGCACACCCTCTTAATGTGTAAATACAGAGAATACTGCAGCAGAAACTGTGCTCTCAGTTCTCCACTGGAGTCCAGTGCTGTGCTTCCGCCTGTCTGCTCACCATTCACCTTAGTGCACAGCATCTCCTACCGCTTGTAGCGTGACTACACGGTACATGAGGGGAGCCAGCACTAGAGGGAGCAGCTCTAGAGGGAGCAGAAAACAGACAGGATGAGTGCACAGGCTGGTCTCCAGAGGGGAGGTTAGAGCACAGCTTCTGGTCTACAGAGGGGAGGTTAGAGCACAGCTTACGCTGTGCTATACTCTGCCTTTACACGTTGGACTGGGGGACTGCAGGAGGGGAACGGGGAATGGGAACAGATAGTGGGACAAGGGGACAGAGGGAGGCACAATGGGACAGAGGGAGACACAGAGGGATGCACACAGAGCCGGATCATCCAGAAGGCAACTTAGGCAGGTGCCTAAGGTCTGGAGAGGTTCTAGGAGTCTGGTCTATGCTAACCCCCAACTAACCTTGTCAAAAGAGCTAGGTGGCCATCAAGTGTGGGCCCAAAGTCATTGCTTGCCTAGGGCACCATTTCCCTTGAATCCACCTCAGGATGCACAAGGGGGCAGAGGTGCAACAAGAAAACTGAAGTTAGCACAAGGAGACAGAAGGAGGCACAAAGTTAGGCAGAAGCAGGCACAGGGGGACAGAGGGACACACAGGCAGAGGTGGCACAGGGGGACTAAAGGTGGCACAAGGAGCCAGAAGGAGGTACAAACACCCATGGGGGTGTGGCTTCATTCTGGAGGTAGGGATTTATTCAGGACATGGCTTATTTCAGGGGTGTGGCCTAATCAAGGGCATGGGCAGCCAAATGCAGACTGTAAAATGGCTGCTGTACTGGCATTTTTATGGGCTAACAGTTCGTGCCAGCTCTAGTAGCCAAGACATTCTAACAGTTTGGAGACATATGAGAGAAGACATGTGCAGAGAGTAGACAGGGTATAGGAAGGCCAACAGCATGTTTGGAAGATGGGGTAGACACCAAAAGGGAGGGGGAGGGTTTAACAATTCTGTCAATTTTTTTATGGGGGGGGGGGCATAGAGTAAGTCAAAGACAAGAGCACTTGGTCAAGTAGAGAGGTAGTGGATATAAGTGATGTGGATATCCTCCTGTAGTTTAGGCAGTGAGCTCAAGTGCATTTACAAAAGCTGTAATGCTTAACCAGGAACCCCCTTAGGGTAGGGTTCTGTAGCCCTTAAATGAATGTATTATTGTATGGAGATTAGGGACTCCATTGCTGCGTACATACATTACATATTATTGCATGGTTGGTGATGCTCACCTCTTTGGATTTTTAAGCATAATCCCTTTGTGAGAATTGCATATATTCAAGTATCCTATGCAGTGGCTTTTTTTTGAAGTCTCTGTATCTTTCGCACCATAAGCCGCACATGATGACTATAAGACACACCTACGTTTAGAGGACAAAAACTAGGGAAAAAAATATTTTACACCTGGGCGTCCATAGTGCAGCGGCTTGTGGAGCTTCCCCTGCTAAGCGTACACTGCACACACATTATAAATCAAATGGGGCAGAATAAAAACGGGGCAGAATAGGAGCGAGAGCGGTAGTCTCTCGCTCCTCAGAGTAACTAATTGAGGCAGGTCACGTGCTCTCCGCTCTGATGTGGGGAAGCACGTAGTACTACAGTATGTCAATAGGACCGCAGAACCCCCCTCTCATAATGAGATAATCCACTTCTCCGTCGCCGTCAGTTTGATAAGGGGACGTTGCCTATAGGGTCATTAAAAATAAAATGACTACACACAGCAATAATATTTACCATGCCCGTCTTTACACATGTTGATACAATCATTTAGACTGTTGCCACAAATTGCTATAATTTAATAGTATTCCTTTAATTATTACTTGATCTTACTTTGAGTAGCAGAGCAGTGTTTAGAAAAAAAAATGTATAATACTGTTTGTGAATCTCACTTGCACCCAACAATGTCTTCTCTGTCCAGATTCCTCATCAGTTCCAGCTGGCCACTCTCTGCAGGTCCCATCCGTGTAATCACACCCGACATGGAGAGAACAGGAAGTAGTGTGAAGCCAGCTGGAACTGAGGAGAATGGATGGAGGGGATATATCATATCGCTGCAGCAGGGTGCAGGTGACATTCCTGAAGTCGCACTGCTGCACTCAGCAGGAGAGAAGACTCAGGAGGGGGGCCCATAGAGAGGGGGGAGGAAGTCGGGGCCCCCCTCCGCCAGATCCCTGACTAAAACACAGCACTGGCTGATGCTGAAGAGGGCAGCTTGGGTCAGAAGTGGGGGTTAAGCAGGACTTGGGGCAATGCCCCCCAACCCATGGCAGTCCTGTCTAAAATGGGACTGTTGTGAGGTCTGCTGCATGCAGTTTGTTTGCGATTTATCCAAAACCCAAGGGCTGCATTGAGGATTTGTCACAGCACAATGCTGATCACTGTCGATCAGCAAATCACAGAAAAGCTCCCCAAAAGTGCCCGAGTGTGAACTAGCCCTAAATACTGTGATATAACCAGTACAAAAATACTTAGCTCAGGATAGAACCTTCTTTTGCCCAGGGTGTGGCCAGAGTTAGTCACTTAAATATGAGGAACCGAAATTCATAGCTCACTGCCATGACGCATGTGCCTGCTTCAACACTACAACAGACTGATTAACCACTTCATTGCTGCAGGTATTTTATGATTTTATGCCCAGAGTCAGATTTGTTAAATAGTTCACTCGCATTCAACATGTAAAGCATCTTTTTGACTGAAACTTCAGTGTCAGCTGATCACAGGTGGAAAACAGTAACCCTTATTATTATACAATGGGGACCACAAAGCAGTGTCTTGCTTCATGGACTGCTGCAGCATCTTGGGAATCGGCCAAACTAAAAATAGCAGTTGATACAATTGACAGAAGAGAAATTTGTAGTTACTGTATCTCTTAATGAAAAAAAAAACAAACAAACCCACAACTGTCTCTGAAATAACATCTTATTATTATTGCTATTTGCATATTTAACAGAAATCAGACTTTGCTTTAAACGGAACCTGAACTGACCTGAAAAATAAATTTCTGAACTTACCGGGGGCTCCCTCTGGCCCTCTGTAGTCCGTGAGGTCCCTCGGTGTCTTCTGGGTGCTATCTGTTCTCCCACTGGCGGCTCTGTTAACTGTGTGACCCGGCCCGAAGCACACACCCATCCACGCACCCATCCCGATTGTGCTCCTGTTGCCAGGTGCATTTTGCGCATGTGCAGCTCTTGAAAGACCAATAGTAGTATGAATTGGTTAGCACTCCGGCTTCTCAAGTGAGCAAATGTTTTATTCTTCAATCATGTCAACACTTAAGTTAACAATTGTTTCGGGGCCAGCAAGGGTCCCCTTCATCAGAACAGTGCAGACAAATCGTTTTGTCTGCACTGTTCTGATGAAGGGGACCCTTGCTGGCCCCGAAACAATTGTTAACTTAAGTGTTGACATGATTGAAGAATAAAACATTTGCTCACTTGAGAAGCCGGAGTGCTAACCAATTCTTACTACTATTGGACTGTCTTTTGGGTGTTGCTGGCATCCATGGTTATGCAACCATATTACGGAAAGGTGTGCCTCTCCCCACTGTCTACTTTGAATGTTTCAGCTCTTGAAAGAGTGAACTGCGCATGTGCAGAATACTCCCAGCGACGGGAGTGTGATTGAGACGGGCGGAGCATACACAGTTGCGCACGTCTCCAGGCCGGGACGCACAGGTAACGGAGTCGCCAGCGGGAGAATGGGGGGGACCCAGCGGATGCAGAGGGACCTCACTGATTACGCGGGCTGGAGAAAGCTCCAGGTAAATTAAGAAAGGAGAGAGGAGTGGGTAAAAGAGGGCAGAGAAGCATTCCACACAGACCTTCAATGAACTCTTAGATTAGATTATGCAGTTATCTTTTGAGGCTTAATGCGGGGTATCAATTTAGTTTTTTGTTTTTGTTTTTTAAATCTCAAACATACTCAAAGAGACTCCGTAACAAAAATTGCATCCTGTTTTTTATCATCCTACAAGTTCCAAAAGCTATTCTAATGTGTTCTGGCTTACTGCAGCATGTTCTACTATCACCATCTCTGTAATAAATCAACTTATCTCTCTCTTGTCAGACTTGTCAGCCTGTGTCTGGAAGGCTGCCAAGTTCTTCAGTGTTGTGGTTCTGTGATGCATCTCCCCCTCCAGGCCCCTCTCTGCACACTGCCTGTGTATTATTTAGATTAGGGCAGCTTCTCTCTGCTCTCTTATCTTTTACAAGCTGGATAAATCGTCCTCTGAGCTGGCTAGGCTTTCACATACTGAGGAATTACATACAGGCAGAGATGTCTGCACTCTGCAGGAAGAAAAAGCCTGACACTTCAGTGGAAGATAGCTGCAGGGGGAAAGAAACACACAAATGATCTCTTGAGATTAAAAAGGAAGGGTGTATACAGCCTGCTTGTGTATGGATGTATTTTCTATGTGTGGACATACTGTACATCAACCTACTTCCTGTTTTGGTGGCCATTTTGTTTGTTTATAAACAAACTTTTTAAAACTGTTTTTAACCACTTTTAATGCGGCGAGGAGTGGCAAAATTGTGACAGAGGGTAATAGGAGATGTCCCCTAACGCACTGGTATGTTTACTTTTGTGCGATTTTAACAATACAGATTCTCTTTAAGTAGTGAGCAAATTTAGAAAAACCTCCATAACTGTCCAAACATGTTAAATATATATATATATTTTATGAAATATATGTTTTTTATTTGCAAATGTTTACACTTGCAGTACTGCTACTATAAACAAGTATCTAACATTAAAGCATTCAAGGGCAAATTAAAACAGTTAATGGAGGAACTCAGTATTAATTAGATTAATGTCCTATTAATTAGTGACCTATAGAACACAGATCTGAACATAAAACTTGCCTGTCCAAATAGCGGGTGGAGCTCCAAAAAATAAAATAAAAAAAATCTACTGGTGATACAGGATGGCGCATGAAACACTGGCCCAGCTGTCTGTCACATACGTGAGTTTACAGGTAGATGTCGGCCGCTGTCCATACGTGTGTGTGGTCTCCAGTCTACTGTAGCCTGTTTCGTCTGTATTTTGCTGCTGTATGAGAGTGTTACCCATATAAAAGCAAATGCAGGCATTAAGCTGGAGACCGCACACACACACACACACACACACACACGCACGCACGCACGCACACACGATAGGCTGCCTGTATAATTGTGCAAGTGACAGGCAGCTGGGCCGGTCTTTTATACGCCGCCTGTATAATTGTGCAAATAAGAGGCAGCTGGGCCGGTCTTTCATACGCCACCTTGTAGTTTTCTAATTAAAAATATTGAAAAACTAGTACTAACTCCAAAGACTACATTCAACAAAAATCACTATATTTTAATTTTAAGACCCAGCTTTCCAGGGATTTTGAATGAAATGCAATCATTATATTAAACACTAGTGACTCATATAATTATTTAAATACTAGTCGACCCAAGCCCGTTTCAAAACGGGCTCTGTTTTCTAACGCCGCCATGGGCGCATGCACACCCGTACGTCCGCGCACATGCCCATCCCTGCTGCGCACATGCACAGTAGCAAAAAGCACGGACCCAGCGACACAGAGACAGGTGTACACAGGGACACCTGTCTCTTATTATATAGGATTTTAACTGTTTTCATTTTTTTTTATTTGGCTATTAATATATATTCCATCCCCTTTGCAGTCCAACCTACTTAAAGGATGACTATCGCGAAAATCGTAAAATTTAAAATGCATTTAAACACAAATAAGAAGTACATTTCTTCCAGAGTAAAATGAGCCATAAATTACTTTTCTCCTATATTGCTGTCTCTTACAGGAGGTAGTAGAAATCTGACAGAACCCACAGGTTTTGGACTAACCCATCTCCTCATGGGGGATTCTCGTGGTTTTGTTTTAGTTTCAAAAGCACTTAGCAAAAAGCAGTTGTTCCAGCCAACTACCCTAAAAAATGTGCAGCGAGCAGGGAGGCTGGGCAGCATCTTTTTATAAATTTTTTTCAGGGAGTGTCTTTATAAAGAATAATGGCCATGCTGGTAATCCCCTATGGAGAGCTGGACTAGTTCAAAGCCGGAAATGTCAGATTTCTACTACCTACTGTAAGTGACAGCAACATAGGAGAAAAGTAATTCATGGCTCATTTTGCTCTGGAAGAAATGTACTTTGTTTTTGTATATGTTTACATGTATTTTAAATGTTATGATTTTCGTGATAGTGGTCCTTTAGAGTAAAATAGTGCAGCAGTTCCTGTACTGTTCAATAGAAACATTGCTTTCTTCCGCCGTTCACATTTCATAATGCAGCTTTACAACAACACTTGTGGCTTTTCATTACATCCGAAACTTGGAAGTAAACAGTCCTGTTCTTTCTTCCACCCCTTCCTGCTGCTGCATGGTCTGGAATCTGTTAATACAAAGATATTCCAATTTTGCAGAGCAGCCACTTTTATTTGGACTATTTATATGACTGTTAATCCAGATGTGTGATTATTTGTTCCATATTGTGTCCCGCAGAGATGCAGTGTATCCTCTGTTACTAAAATTCATGTTCAGCAGTATTTCATTAAAATCATCAGGACTCAACAAAATGCAATCCTCTCACAACAATGTGAACACTTAAAAATTATAATAGCAGCATTCAAACCTAAGATATTTTCCCACTTCCTGTGTAGGAAAGTGATTAGCACCAAACATTGTTTATTCTTTATTTAAAGAGACTCTGAAGCGAGAATAAATCTCGCTTCAGAGCTCATAGTTAGCTGCTAAACCGCCGCTATCGTGCCGCTAAACGGGGGTCCCTCACCTCACAAATCCCCTCCGAGCAGCCGGGGATCTCTTCCTGGTTGGGGCAGGGCTAACCGCCGCAGCCCTGCCCCACGCGCGTCTGTCAGCGCGTATCTCCGCCTCTCCCCCGCCCCTCTCAGTCTTCCTTCACTGAGAGGGGCGGGGGAGAGGCGGCGATGCACCACTGATAGACGCGACTAGAGGCAGGGCTGCAGCCGTTAGCCCTGCCTCTAGGAGCAGCAAAATATACGACTAATTTGGTCGTTTATTTTGTGGGGGGGCTTTGGGGGTGAAGGGATCCCTGTTTAGCCGCGGGATAGCGGCGTTTTAGCAGGGGCACACGTGCCCCTGCTAACTATGAGCTCTGAAGCGAGAATTATTCTCGCTTCAGTGTCTCTTTAACAAAGATCAGACTTGTTTTAGAGTTTTGATTTAATGGAAAATGTCAAATAATTGTATAGACAAAAATGATGGGACCCTTGGGGCAATAGCCTTAGCCTTATGTATCCTTTAAAGTGGACCCAAACACAGCACACAATGAAAAGTCTTTATTCCACATATAGATGCTGGAGAATTTGCTGCTGTGTGTTCTTTGTTTATTTAGGCAGATCAACCTGTCTAATTAGTTATTTTCAGCAACAGTGACTAGACCACAGGAAAGCTATGCCTAGGCAGCTATCCATATGGTAAACACTAAGGCAGGGAACACAATTAACAGAATTGCATGCGTTTTCCCCATAGTACATAGTGGAAAACGCATGCGATTCTTTTAAGTGTGTTCCCTGCCTGAGGCTTAAAGTGTACCCGAGGACACATGTGACATGATTAACGTGTATGTAGAGTGCAAGACATATTAACCACTTCACCTCCAAGGGTTTTTCCCCCTTGAAGAGGAACGTCAGCCTAAACAAATATACTGTCATTAAGTTACATTAGTTATGTTAATTAAAATAGGTAGGTAATATAATCTCTTACCCACCCTGATTTAAAAAAACAGTCAAATGTTTGTGATTTCATGGGGGAAGCCATCTTTTTGGTTGAAAGGAGGTGACAGGGAGCATGAGACACAGTTCCAACTGTCCTGTTTCCTGATCACCCCTCCCTGTGCGCGCTAGGCTTCAAATCTCAAATTCAAAATAAAAAAAATTAAAAAGTGCCAAAGCAGCAGAACGAGAACAACAACATCAGAGATCCCTTCATGCTTTGCACAGCATCAGGGGGAAAATGCCCGGGCAGATTTCTTTGATGGGGCAGAGCTTAGCTTCTGTGCAGCTAAAAATGAGGCTTGGGTAAGAAAAACAAAGTTCTGATGCTGTGAAACTGTTAACCTCTTGACGACCAGCTATCGCCAATTGGCGTAAACTGGTCGTCTGCGGGTTTCCATGGAAACGGCCGCTCGAACGTTCACGGAGGGTGTCTCTGTGAACAGCCGGAGAGCTAACTATTGTGGAGTGTGGGAGGTAAGGGGTTAATTTTAAATAAAAAAAAATGTTAGTCTAAAAAAAGGTTTGTAGATGCAATTTTACTATTTGGCCATAAGATGTCCTCGCGCATAACTTCCTTATTATTACTACTTTTAGTACTATTACTATTATTAGTACTATTACTACGCAAGCAGAAAGCAATGCGGTTTTTGTGAATGACGGCGGCGCCTCATAGACAGTCACAGTCATTGATACAAGGAAAAAGATTAATGAATGGGAACTGTGTTCCCATTCATTGATCTCCCGACTAACGAGCTCAGGGGAGTGTGTGTGTGTGTGTGTGTGTGTGTGTGTGTGTGTGTGTGTGTGTGTGTGTGTGTGTGTGTGTGTGTGTGTGTGTGTGTGTGTGTGTGTGTGTGTGTGTGTCGAGCAGGAGTGCACCGCGGGGCGGGACCTAGTAGCTACGTCCCTGCAAGTAGATATGGGATTTTGCAGTACGTTGTTACTCGTCCTGGGGAGGGGAAGTGGTTAATAACCAGTCTGTTTTACTTAATTTATTTTGCTGCCTGAAAGAGTTAATTTCTAGGCATAGAAGTGACAGCTTCTGTCTTATCGTCGGTACCTTGTTGGGAATATAGTAAACATCACTGATAAGCAAAATACAGCCATAAAAGTATTGTTGGCAGAATACGACTTCTGAGAGCAAAGGGAGATAGGAAATAGTTTGTGTATTTTCACTCAGGGACACTTAATAGGCTGTCACTGAGCAGAGACAACGAAACATTCACTACTTCACAACAAAACTAATCTACTTTGAAAATGTTTAACCACTTGAGGACCACAGTATTAAACCCCCCCAAACGACCAGGCCTTTTTTTTGTAAAATAGGCCACTGCAGCTTTAAGGCCAAGCTGCAGGGCCGCACAACACAGCACACAAGTGATCCCCCCCACCCCCCATTTTCTCCCCACCAACAGAGCTGTCTGTTGGTGGGGTCTGAACCCCTTTCCCCAGTGTTTATTTATTTATTTTATAAATATTGATGTGTTTTTCTTTTAATATCTTTTACTATTTTTATTTTTTTTAACAATCCTTCCCTCCCCCCAGACGGCCAATCATGGCGATCAGCTGTCATAGGCTTCTGCCTATGAGAGCCGTTCGCTCTCTTGTCCCCCAGGGGGACAGCCGTGTCACACGGGTGTCCCCAGTCCAGCGCTCCTGCTGATCACAGCGCTGTACTAACAGTAAAGACGGCGGTTTCGCCGTCTAAGTCTCCCAAGTGGTGGTCGCCGCTCGGAGACTGAAGGCGGGGCAGAGCTCCGCCCCCCCCCCCGAGCAGCCTGTGTGCGATCTCCTGCAAACTGCTGCCCCAGGACGTTACACCGATCAGCGTTAGGCAGTCCTGGGGCTGCCGCCACAGCCACGCCCATCTGCGTGACATGGTCGGCAAGCAGTTAAATATATAATAACCATGAAATATAAAAAAAAAGTCAATTGTTTATCTTATCAGTTTATTTTCACCTCGCGTTGACTTTAACCCTCTCAGCAAATTCTGCAAAATGTACCCTTGACAGCTTTGCTTTAAAGTGGATCCGAGATAAACTTTTACTCATTGCATAATTGTGATCCTTTCATATAGTTTATAGGGCATTCCTCAAGCCAAATACTTTTTTGTTTTTGTTTTAATACTCTAATTCCCTATAAACTAAACAAGCCCCGCCCATATCTTTTCAGAGTGCCTTGGGCATTTTCAGACAGTAGCAAGGGCTTACAGGAGCTCAGTCTGGGCAGGAGGAGGGGGGGGGGGTGTTACTAGACAGAGACTTCAGTGGCAAAGGGGAGGAGGGAGGAGGAGAGGGGACTGAATTTACACACAGGCAAGCTGATAGCATCTCCAGCCCTTAGCCTGTGACAATGTGACAAACAGAACATGGCTGCCCTCATTGTATCACAGGAATAAATAATCATTAACCTGCTGAGCGGTCTGGACGAGCTCAGCTCGTCCAACACCGCCAGAGGCTGCCGCTCAGGCCCTGCTGGGCCGATTTTAGTCAAATAAAAAGCAGCACACGCAGCCGGCACTTTGCCAGCCGCGTGTGCTGCCTGATCGCCGCCGCTCTGCGGCGATCCGCCGCGAGCAGCGGCGAAGGAGGGTCCCCCCAGCCGCCTGAGCCCAGCGTAGCCGGAACAAAAAGTTCCGGCCAGCGCTAAGGGCTGGATCGGAGGCGGCTGACGTCAGGACGTCGGCTGACGTCGATGACGTCACTCCGCTCGTCGCTATGGCGACGATATAAGCAAAACAAGGAAGGCCGCTCATTGCGGCCTTCCTTGTTTATTCTGGGCGCCGGAGGCGATCGGAAGATCGCCTCCGGAGCGCCCTCTAGTGGGCTTTCATGCAGCCAACTTTCAGTTGGCTGCATGAAATAGTTTTTTTTTTATTTAAAAAAAACCCTCCCGCAGCCACCCTGGCGATTTAATCAGAACGCCAGGGTGGTTAAGGGCCTTTTTCCACTACCCTGCGATTTGCGATTTGATTCTGATCGCAAATCGCAAGATACATTAAACGAATGGAAACTGCAGCAGCAATTTCCATTAGTGCGATCCGATTGCGATGCGATTTTGGTCCAAACGCGATCGTCGTCCTGCCGCGTTTTGGATGCGATTGAGCTTTACTATAATGAGTATAGTAGCTCAATCGCAATCGCATGGTGGAAATTGAAACACGATCGCGATCGCATTTCATAGTGAAAAAGAGCCCAAACTTTTGCAGCTAGATATGCTGTGTAAACTATCTAAACTTTAGATAAGATATATAGACAAGTTGCTTGTTATAGTTAGTTTTTCATCTCTGATCCGCTTTAAGGAAATGTTTGTCCTTGAATCTCTTTGGAATGAAGATGAGCAACATGGCAGCAGTTCCATCCTCATTTTATATCTTTGTGGACGTTTGCTCGCTTCCTTGCCGTTATCCAGTGTTATGATTGATTGTGTGCCGAGGTGCCAGAGATGTCGGCCAATGCGCAGCTCAGAGCTGAACCCTTGCCATTGAGAGAAAATGGGATAATGAGGTACAGCTTGCTGGACTCTTTGAATTACTTGTCTGAGGAAATGTTTTGGGGGTCTTCCATAAAAACATGATTTTTTATTGATTTATCAAATGAATGAATGAACCAGTCACTGAAAAACAGTCAGCTGTACATACAATTTTTTTTTGTAAAATATTGTTTATTTGTGGCTCAAGGTTTGCAAACGCTGACAATTTTTCCAACCAATGCAGATATATTGGACATGTTTATGGAAGAAACACTACCCAGAGGTTAGAAATCTAGCAGATGTACATAGCTGGCTATGGTAAATGCACATGCTTTAAACCAGTGGCGTCCCTACCATAGAGCGCAGGGGGGCGGGGCGCACCGGGTGACAGACACCCAGGGGGGTGTCACCACGACCCCCCACAGCAGCACAGCAGGAGGGTGAAAGCAGCGCTAGAAGGAGGGGCTGTGGAGGCAGCGGTGGGGAGGGGGGAAATATCCCCCCCCCTCCCTCACCTGGCACCCCTCCTTCTGCCTCTCTCCCCCTCCATAGATAACTGTCGGCAAGTGCAGGGGCGGCCGGAGGCGTGCTGAGACTTACTCACCTCATTTCCGCGTTCCAAGCGTGGAGCGCAGTGTCATGTCGTCACAGGTCTCTGTCTTCAATGTCGCCCACTGTGCTTCCTGATTAGCGGAAGCACAGTGGGCGGCATTGAGGGCGGAGATCTGTGACGACATGACGCTGCCACGCTTGGATCGCGGAAATGAGGTGAGTAAGTCTCAGCACGCCTCTGGTCGCCCCTGCATTTGCCGACAGTTAGCTATGGATCGGGAGAGAGGCAGAAGGAGGGGTGCCAGGTGAGGGAGGGGGGGGGGATATTTCCCCCCTCCCCACCGCTGCCTCCACAGCCCCTTCTTCTAGCGCTGCTTTCACCCTCCTAGGGCATTTATACTGGGGGCAACTAAACTAGCTATACTATTACTGGGGGCAACTAAACTAGCTATACTTAGTTGGGGCAACTATACTGGCGGGGGCAACTATACTGGCTGGGGGCAACTATACTAGCTATACTGTCTGGGGGCAACTAAACTAGCTATACTGGCGGGGGGCAACTAAACTAGCTATACTTACTGGGGGCAACTATACTGGCTGGGGGCAACTATATTAGCTATACTTACTGGGGGCAACTATACTAGCTATACTTACTGGGGGCAACTATACTAGCTATACTTACTGGGGGCAACTAAACTAGCTATACTGGCTGGGGGCAACTAAACTAGCTATACTGGCTGGGGGCAACTATACTAGCTATACTGGGGGCAACTATACTAGCTATAATGGGGGCAACTATACTAGCTATACTGGGGGCAACTATACTAGCTATACTGGGGGCCACTATACTGGCTATACTGGGGCCCACTATACTAGCTATACTAGGGACCACTATACTACCTATACTGGGGGCCACTATACTAGCTGTACTGGGGACTACAATACTACCTACGCTGGCTCCTGGCGCTACCTAAACTAGCGGGCACCTCTCACTGGAAACAGTAAATTCGGGCGCCTGAGGCTAGTGGACAAATCGGGCGCCGCCATTCACTCCTATAATAAATATCGTTTAATGGGCGCCCGATAGGAAAAAAGGGCGCCGGTGAAAAATAACGTTTTAAAAGCGGCGCCGGAGACTTAATGTTTTATTACTGCTTCTCATGATTACACATTATTTAATGATTTATACATTTTTAAATATTATTTTTAAACGAAAAACAGTACAATATTTTTTTTCAAACATTATTTTTAAACGAAAAAAAGTACATTTTTTTTTTTTACATTATTTTTAAACGAAAAAAACAACAGGGGGGTCTTAGGTTTAGGCATCAACAGGGGGGGTCTTAGGTTTAGGCACCAACAGGGGGTCTTAGGTTTAGGCACCAAAAGGGGGGTCTTAGGTTTAGGCACCAACAGGGGGGGTCTTAGGTTTAGGCACCAACAGGGGGGTCTTAGGTTTAGGCACCAACAGGGGGGTCTTAGGTTTAGGCACCAACAGGGGGGTCTTAGGTTTAGGCACCAACAGGGGGGTCTTAGGTTTAGGCACTAACAGGGGGGTCTAGGGGTTAGGGGTAGGTACAGGGAGGGTTACTTAGGCACCAACAGGGGGGGTCTTAGGTTTAGGCATCAACAGGGGGGTCTAGGGGTTAGGGGTAGGTACAGGGAGGGTTACTTAGTAATTTATTTATTTTTAACGTTATTATACGTTTCAGTATTTAAACGAAAGATTAACGTTTTTACAATTGCCGATTTAATGCACATTATTTAATGATTTATAACTTTAAAAAACATTAATTTTAAACGAAATATAGTACAATACATTTTTAAACGTTATCCATGCTTATCGTTAAAAACCCGGCGCCCTTTTTTCCCAGCGCCCCTTTTTAACGTACGCCCTCTTACTACGTAAACTATCTAGGCCAGCCAGCCCAACATCACCACCAGCCAACCAGCCTAGAATCACTGGCAAAAAGGCCACAGCATCACCCCCAGTCAGGCCAGCATTTACTTCAACCAGCCAGGCACAGCCCAGCATCACCAGCAGCCAGCCCAGCAACAGCATCACCGCCAGCCCGGCCACAGCATCACCGCCAGCCAGGCCACAGCATCACTGCCAGCCAGGCCACAGCATCACTGCCAGCCAGGCCACAGCATCACTGCCAGCCAGGCCACAGCATCACTGCCAGCCAGGCCACAGCATCACTGCCAGCCAGGCCACAGCATCACTGCCAGCCAGGCCACAGCATCACCGCCAGCCAGGCCACAGCATCACTGCCAGGCCTTTCAGTCCACACATCATCCCCAATCCAGCCCAAAACAGTATTGCCAGCCAGGCACAGCAGCGGGGGTGAGAGGTGTCTACCATATTAAGGGGGCATTCTGCCCATTTATGTGAAATGCTGTCTATTTATGTGCCTCATGACTGCTGAATTTGTCTTGTTGGGGGCCTCATGGTTACTGGATTTGTCTTGTTGGTGGCCTCATGATTGCTGAATTTGTCTTGTTGGGGGCCTCATGATCGCTGAATTTGTCTTGTTGGTGGCCTCATGATTTGTTGGGTGCCTCAAGATTTCTGAATTTGTCTTGTTGGGGGCCTCATGATTGCTGAATTTGTCTTGTTGGGGGCCTCATGATTGCTAACTGTGAGACTATGGGAAAAGCTGAATCATATGAGACAATAGCCTTAAACCTACTTTTTTAGCCTTTTAAAACAGAAAATGTAAACTGGGGGAGGGGGTTTCTAAAACAATACATTTTTCAGGAGTAGGATGGATGAGTTGTTTATCTTCACAGTTTATTTTCAACTTGGATTTTCCATAATGTTCACGTATGAGTTAAAATGTTTGTATTTAGTTTAAATTGCTGTTGGCGCTTTACGATAGATAAGTGACTTTTGGGTTGCAGTTTGTGCACTCAGCCTCCAAAAGGTTCGCCACCACTGTCCTAATCTAATGTCCCACCATTGCTAAGTTCATGTAAATTTGTCTCCACCTGTGACCACACCCACATTTTGGTCCATGACCACATCCATTTTTCAGCGCAGCCGCACAATGTAGCCCCATTTTTCGGCTAAGCGCGCCGCACGTTGTCTTCCTGATTGGGGGGGGGTGTCTGTGGATAATCAGCACCGGGTGCCAAATACCCTAGGTACGCCACTGCTTTAAACAAATGTAGTTCTAATGAGATATACAAGAAAGTCAAGATCTAAGAGCAGAACATTTATCCAAGATTTGAAGAGTACAATGATGTTATATGCAGAGAGAGCTATGTCACCTTCTCTCTGTTTTGCAAAGCTTGTATTATGTGGAGGGTCACATGACCAAGCATAAGGGGAGTGGCATAATTACTTCACTGGGACAAAGGGGTTGCCACACTGCCCAATCAACTGTGCCGACCAGATTAGAAATGTGTTTTTAAGGTGCTTACCAGAATAATTATAATGTTAATGCTTAAGCTATTAATGTAGGAGCCTTTAAGTATCTGAATATGTGTTTTGGATTATTTCCCGGTCTTCAGTCATCCAAGGACAGCTGCGGCCAGCTCTGTTGGAGATCCGGAAGTGTAAATAACATTCACTTTGCATTATGTGTTGGATGTGCCTCCGCCACCCTCGGTGTTGTAGATTTCGCCTTAGACTTTTATGGGCTGACACTCCTCAGTAAGCCAAGGCGTACTGTGCAAATGTGCAGAAACCCACAGTAGCCAAACACAACTCATTCTTCTGAGATCTAATGAAAAGTGTAACTTTTCGTTTAATTCGTTAATTATAAAATTATTTCAAAGTAACCTCCTGATAAACATTCAGTTTGGATTATTGACCCTGCCCCATTAGAAGACCTAATAGCACATGGACTTGAGCAGCAGTCAGGGTCCTGCGCATCAACTTTTGTTTCTTGAGCTACCCCTAATCAGGGAAATCTCAAAACTAAGCACCTGCTACAGAAAAATCCTGTCTCCCCTTTTCCCAACCACAGTCCATAGTAGATGTGTAGTAGTAGGTCCATCTTCCACAGTTGGTTGAACTGTGCGCTTGACGCCACCACTCCTGCCCCGCCCCCACTTGAGGGAGATTTTCCATCTGGTCAAAACGCAAACTTGAATTGATTTTTGCCAGAGATTAGACCAAATTACCATCAATTTGGCATCTTGGGGCATAGATTTCTGGCAGATTTACAGCAATTTGCAGTGATCGTATCTGCTGAGAATGGACCAGGAAAAAAATCAATAACTGTATGGCCACCTTATTACTTTTGATGCTGCTTCAGCTTCTCTTTTTAGCTCCCCCCAATGCACTTCCTACTGCTTTACTGAATTTAGTAACATTGCAAAGCCAGTTAGTGGTTCTTCTTCTACAACTTCCACAGCACTGAACGGACTGGTGATTGATAGATTTTTTCTTTAATACCAGTGGTTAATACAGTTACAGTTCCTTACCTTTGTGTCTGTTGCAGTGTCTGTCACCTTTATCTTGTGCATCTTGTCCACTGCTGCCACCATCACTTGGATCTGTCAATACTGCTACCACCGGGGTTGGCTGCTGCCACTCGTGCTCGGGTCCACTGTCCACCGCTGCCCACCCTACCACTGGGGACAGCGGTGTAGCTAGGGTTTTCAGCACCCGGGAACACTAAAAAAACGTGGTCATGGGTGGAGTCAAATGTACAAATGCTGTTTAGATAACCAGATGTACCCCCTTCCCCCTAAAGATAGCGATATGTTCCCCCTTCCCCCATTTAGATATCCAGATGTGCCCCACTTTAGATAGCCAGATGTGCCCCTATCCCCCATTTAGATAGCCAGGTGTGCTCCCCTATAGATAGCCAGGTATGCCCCCTGTAGATAGCCAGATGGGCATTTCAGGCAGTCAGCGGGCCGCCTCTCACGCATGTGGGGGTGCAGCATCTGTGCTGAGACCCCTTACAGCGCTGTGCCTGGGGACATGTGTCCTCCCCTGCCCACCCATAACTATGCCTCTGGCTGGGGACAAGCACTGGTGGGAGTGCCGGCAAAAGCATGATCAACTGCTGGGGGCTTCTCATTGCATTGAAACAGACCAATGGCAATCCTCCGTCCCCCCAGAGGGTTTTCATTGGACCTCTGAGTCTGCCAAGAACTGGTAAGCATCCAGAAGAGCTCTTCTAGATTACATGGCTGCAAATCATGCTTATCTCCTTCTACACCAGCCAACCATTTCTTCATGCAGCTAGCATAGAATAGCAACAGAGAGCTGGGCAGCAGTGGAATATGCATAAGTTTATAGGGGTTATCAGGAGGCTGGAGAGGCATTTGGGCTGATTAATCAGAGGACTGGGGACCATCAGGAGCCTTACTGGAGAAGACCGCATCATATTTCGCCTGATAAGCTTTTTTTATCTTAATGTAGAGACCCACTTTAACAGGAAAATCAATTTGGATTTTCTAGAGTAAAAAAACAGTGTTTCACTTAAACCCCGAGTTCAGGCCAGGTTTTTTTTTATATACAAATTGTGTGGAATATATGATAATTCGAAATGCACAAAGTTTTCTGCATTGCACATTAACACATACACCATTTTCATGTTATTATTTTCATTACCTTGCTTGCTGTGTTTGCAAAGCTGCCTTTCTGTGTCAGATATAGGGCTCGTTCCCACTATCGCGAATCCGCATGCGTCCAATGCATGCGGATTCGCACATGTAATGCAAGTGGATGGGCCTGTTTCCACTGTAGCGTTGTTGAGGTGCATTTTTTTCAGCGGTAAAAAAACGCACAAAAGAGCCAACGAATTCGCCTGCGAGTGGAATGCATGCGAATCGCCGCTAATGTATTTAATAGTAAAAACGCATGCGTTTGTTACATGCGTTTTTACCCGCGATTTCGCGTGCGATTTCGCACCTTTTTCTATTTTATTTTGCCCTGGCAGTGTCATGGTTAATTTCGCACGCGAAATCGCGGGTAAAAACGCATGTGGAAACGCATCCGCATGCGTTTTTACAAGCGTCGGAATGCTGGCATTGCAACAGTGGAAACAAGCCCATAGAGTTTTTAGAATAGCAGTCCTTGACAGCCCCCCTATTTTATCCCATAATTACCCATTTGTGATAGTCTGTGAGGAGCTGGGAGGGAGTACCATCTAATGTTTTACACTGAACACAGAGCTGACCTCATCTGTACCAATGAGAGAGATTAACTCTTTGTGGCCAGCACTGCAACTTGACAGTTTTGCAGAGTCTCATGATCAGATCCAGTCTAGATCCTCACTGTTCTGTGTATAATAAAGTGTTTACCCTCTGGGCTGTTTCTCTCATGAAGCAAGGTGAAACATTTGCATCAGGCGCAGAAATTACAGAGGCAGCATATTTGTACTGTGCAGGCGCGTCGCAAGGGCTTTTCATCCGGGGCACCGGCCGGGAACCTGTTGCCATGGTACCCCGGGGACATCACAAGGGGCGCTGTTACTAATGCGAGGGACGCCGCAGGGAGGAAGCCGGACGAACATGGAAGCTGTGCCTGCGGCGATCTGAAGACAGGTGAGTTTTTAACTGCCTGCTCCCCCTGCTGCTCCGCCCAGTGCCCCCTCCTACACTAGGGGAAGTGGCCTATCTAATCTACGCTGGGGGAAACTACCTATCTAACCTATACTTAGGGAACCTACCTATCTACCGTAATCTACACTGGGGGATGCTGCCTAACCTATACTGAGGGAACCTACCTATCTAATCTACGCTGGGGGAATCTACCTATCTAATCTATACTGGGGGAACCTATCTATCTAATCTACGCTAGGGGGATCCTACCTATCTAATCTATACTGGGGGAACCTACCTATCTAATATATATTGGGGGAACCTACCGATCTAACCTATACTGGGGAACCTACCTATGTAATCTATACTGGGGAAGCTACCTATATAACCTATACTGGAGGAACCTACCTATCTAATCTACACTGATGGAAGCTACCTATATAATCTATACTGGGAGAACCTACCTATCTAACCTACGCTGGGGGAACCTACCTATCTAACCTACTCTGGGGGAACCTACCTATCTAATCTACGCTGGGGGAGCCTACCTATTTAACCTATACTCGGGGAACCTACCTATCTAACCTACGCTGGGGGAACCTACCTATCTAACCTACACTGGGGGAAGCTGCCTATCTAACCTATACTGGGGAAACCAATCTATCTAACCTACACTGGGGGAAGCTGCCTATATAATCTATACTGGGGGAAGCTGCCTATCTAACCTACACTGGGGGAAGCTGCCTATATAATCCATACTGGGGGAAGCTGCCGATCTAACCTATGCTGTGGGAAGCTACCTATCTACAGCCAAGCAAAGCCCCAGGTCCCCAGTCCAGCAAAGCATAGCCCTCAGCAAAGCAAACCCCCCAGCCTAGCAAAGCTTCCTTGGTCCCAGCCCAGCAAAGCATACAGCCAAGCAAAGCCTAGTAAAGCCCCTAGCCTAGCAAATTGCCCAGCCCAGCAGAGCCCCAGCAAGTCACCTAGCAAAGCCAGGCTGGCTCAACATCACCACCAGCCAGGCTGGCACAGCATCACCATCAGCCAGACCAGCACAGCATCACCACCAGCCAGGTTGGCACAGCATCACCACCAGCCAGGCCGGCACAGCATCACCACCAGCCGAGTACAGCGCACAGGCCAGCCAGCCGAAGGCAAGACAGAATCCAGGTGAGGGGCTTATATATGTGAAATACTGCCTATTGAATATATTTAAGTTATGCCACTGTTATGTTCAAGTACATTTGGCCCCACCTATGACCACGCCCACTTTACAGGGCATGGCCACACCAATTTTTTGCCATGGCGCGCGTAGCGTTATACATACTGTTTCTCTCTTGGTGCCCCCGATCTCCCAGGAACCTAGAAACGTCCCTGGTACTGTGTGTTTACACTAATATCATACAGTCAGAATAGGAGGAGAAGTGAGAGGAGAGTGAGGTGAAGAGGTCATCATTGGGGAAAAGAAGCTTGTTGTGCTGTGTGAGGAGGCTGACAGTGAGTGAGGAGGGGGGAGGCAGAAGAGCAGCAGTGTTTCATCTGACTTGCACAGCAGGAGGAAGGAGGTGGCACTGCTGTCCTGAGGAGGAATGGAGTGGCTGAGGGTGAGAAGTTTGTCACAAACTCACAGCCATCCAGTATGCTATTATGTTGAGCTGCAGCATGTCATGTGAGAACATTAAATGAAGCAGAGTAAATTGTCAGGTGCTGTGTGATCATTCCAAATAGGGGGTGGGGGAGGGGCATCCTAATTAGTTTGCCTCAGGCAGCAAAATGTCTAGAACCGGTCCTGTTTACCCCTGTATTGCATAATAAACAGGATAGGGAAATTATTCACACTACACACCCATGCAGATGATTAACCATTTTTTTAAAAATAATAACCAATACAATTTAAGAGATTATAGAGAAATTAATGAAAAGGGTGTAATACATAATCAGTTTATTAGGAAGTTATACAGCTATCTAATCTATACTAGGGAAACTACCTATATAACCTATACTGGAGGAACCTACCTATCTAATCTACACTGATGGAAGCTACCTATATAATCGATACTGGGAGAACCTACCTATCTAACCTACTCTGGGGGAACCTACCTATCTAATCTACGCTGGGGGAGCCTGCCTATCTACAGTGCAGTTTCTAGGCTAAAATGCACCCAGGGCGAGGGTGTAAAAATTGCGCCCCCCCCCCCGAGCAAGGTATGGGTGCCCGCAGTATAGGTTAGCCAGGTCTAGTTGCACTTAGTATAGGGTCCCCCAGTATAGGTAGCCAAGAATAGGTACCCCAGTATAGGTAGCCAGGCATAAGTGAGCCAGTATAGTTGCCCCCGCTATAGGTTAGCCAGGTAGGTGCCTCCAGTATAGGTAGCCAGTATAGTTGCCCCCAGTATAGGTTAGATAGGCAGGCGCCCCCGGTATAAGTTAGATAGGTAGGTGCCCCAGTACAGGTTAGCTAGGTGGGTGCCTCTAATATAGGTAGCCAGAATAGTTGCCCCCAGCATAGGTTAGATAGGTAGGTGCCCCCCAGGGGCGTAACTAGAAATCACTGGGCCCCCCTGCGAATATTTGGATGGGCCCCCCCCCCCATAGGTGCCAAATAATCGTAATGGGGCAGCGTTTCACTGTAAATTAATTGTAAAGTGGGCAGTATTTTACCAGACAATCGTAATGTGGGCCAGAAAATTGTAATCTGGGCAGAGTTCACCAGAAAATCGTAATGTGGGCCTTTAGAAAATCATAATGTGGGCAGAGTTCACCAGAAAATCATAATGTGGGCAGAGTTCACCAGAAAATCGTAATGTGGGCAGAGTTCGCCAGAAAATCGTAATGTGGGCCCTAGTCACCAGAAAATCGTAACGTGAGCAGCAATCACCAGAAAATTGTAACGTGGACAGCATTCACCAGACAATCGTAATGTGGGCAGCGTTCACCAGAATATCGTAATGTGGGACAGAAAATCGTAATGTGGGCAGAGTTCACCAGAAAATCGTAATGTGGGCAGCGTTCACCAGAAAATTGTAACATGGACAGCATTCACCAGACAATCGTAACGTGGGCAGTGTTCACCAGAAAATCATAATGTGGGCCAGAAAATCGTAATGTGGGCAGCAGACACCTGAAAATCGTAATGTGGGCAGCAGACGCCTGAAAATTGTAATGTGGGCAGCAGACGCCTGAAAATCGTAATGTGGGCAGCAGACACCTGAAAATCGCAATGTGGGCAGCAGTGACCAGAAAATCGCAATGTGGGCAGCAGTGACTAGAAAATCGTAATGTGGGCAGCAGACACCTGAAAATCGCAATGTGGGCAGCAGACACCTGAAAATCGCAATGTGGGCAGCAGACACCAGAAAATCGTAATGTGGGCAGCAGACACCAGAAAATCGCGATGTGGGCAGCAGACACCAGAAAATCATAATGTGGGCAGCAGACACCTGAAAATCGTAATGTGGGCAGCAGGCACCTGAAAATCGTAATGTGGGCAGCAGACACCAGAAAATCATAATATGGGCAGCAGACACCTGAAAATCATAATGTGGGCAGCAGACACCAGAAAATCGCAATGTGGGCAGCAGTGACCAGAAAATCGCAATGAGGGCAGCAGTGACCAGAAAATCGTAATGTGGGCAGCAGACACCTGAAAATCGTAATGTGGGCAGCAGACACCAGAAAATCGTAATGTGGGCAGCAGACGCCTGAAAATCGTAATGTGGGCAGCAGACACCTGAAAATCATAATGTGGGCAGCAGACACCTGAAAATCACAATGTAGGCAGCAGACACCTGAAAATCGTAATGTGGGCAGCAGACACCTGAAAATCACAATGTTGCCCCCAGCATAGGTTAGATAGGTAGGTGCCCCCCAGGGGCATAACTAGAAATCACTGGGCCCCCCTGCGAATATTTGGATGGGGCCCCCCCCCATAGGTGCCAAATAATCGTAATGGGGCAGCGTTTCACTGTAAATTAATTGTAAAGTGGGCAGTATTTTACCAGACAATCGTAATGTGGGCCAGAAAATCGTAATCTGGGCAGAGTTCACCAGAAAATCGTAATGTGGGCCTTTAGAAAATCATAATGTGGGCAGAGTTCACCAGAAAATCATAATGTGGGCAGAGTTCACCAGAAAATCGTAATGTGGGCAGAGTTCGCCAGAAAATCGTAATGTGGGCCCTAGTCACCAGAAAATCGTAACGTGAGCAGCAATCACCAGAAAATTGTAACGTGGACAGCATTCACCAGACAATCGTAATGTGGGCAGCGTTCACCAGAATATCGTAATGTGGGACAGAAAATCGTAATGTGGGCAGAGTTCACCAGAAAATCATAATGTGGGCAGCGTTCACCAGAAAATTGTAACATGGACAGCATTCACCAGACAATCGTAACGTGGGCAGTGTTCACCAGAAAATCATAATGTGGGCCAGAAAATCGTAATGTGGGCAGCAGACACCTGAAAATCGTAATGTGGGCAGCAGACGCCTGAAAATCGTAATGTGGGCAGCAGACGCCTGAAAATCGTAATGTGGGCAGCAGACACCTGAAAATCGTAATGTGGGCAGCAGACACCTGAAAATCGCAATGTGGGCAGCAGTGACCAGAAAATCGCAATGTGGGCAGCAGTGACTAGAAAATCGTAATGTGGGCAGCAGACACCTGAAAATCGCAATGTGGGCAGCAGACACCTGAAAATCGCAATGTGGGCAGCAGACACCAGAAAATCGTAATGTGGGCAGCAGACACCAGAAAATCGCGATGTGGGCAGCAGACACCAGAAAATCATAATGTGGGCAGCAGACACCTGAAAATCGTAATGTGGGCAGCAGGCACCTGAAAATCGTAATGTGGGCAGCAGACACCAGAAAATCATAATATGGGCAGCAGACACCTGAAAATCATAATGTGGGCTGCAGACACCAGAAAATCGCAATGTGGGCAGCAGTGACCAGAAAATCGCAATGAGGGCAGCAGTGACCAGAAAATCGTAATGTGGGCAGCAGACACCTGAAAATCGTAATGTGGGCAGCAGACACCAGAAAATCGTAATGTGGGCAGCAGACACCAGAAAATCGCAATGTGGGCAGCAGACACCAGAAAATCGCAATGTGGGCAGCAGTGACCAGAAAATCGTAATGTGGGCAGCAGACACCAGAAAATCCTAATGTGGGCAGCAGTCACCAGAAAATCGTAATATGGGCAGCAGACACCAGAAAATCGTAATGTGGGCAGCAGACACCTGAAAATCGTAATGTGGGCAGCAGACACCTGAAAATCGTAATGTGGGCAGCAGACACCTGAAAATCACAATGTAGGCAGCAGACACCTGAAAATCGTAATGTGGGCAGCAGACACCTGAAAATCACAATGTAGGCAGCAGACACCAGAAAATCATAATGTGTGCAGCAGACACCTGAAAATTACAATGTAGGCAGCAGACACTAGAAAAAAAAATGCACCTGTGTGAAAAAAAAACAATTCACTTACCTGACAGAAGTCTTCTCCTCTCCCAGCATCTGGCGCGCAGCTCCCCGACGATCCTCCAGCAGCACATCTCCCGCGCTGAGTCTGACAGGCAGAGTGCAGGGCTACGGCAAGATGGCTGCCGAAGCCCTGTACTAGAGACACAAATAGTCTCTAGTGCAGAGCTTCTTCGGCGGCCATCTTGCCGTAGCCCTGCTCTGCCTGCCGGAGACTATGCAGTCTGCTGGAGCGGGGCAGCGGGGAATGAACTGGCGCAGCGTCTATTAGACGCTGCGGCCAGTTGAGCACCTTGCTGGGGGGTCCAGAGCAGCGCTCCCCCCACGCACAGTGAGCGGGCCCCAGAGCAGCCCCGGGCCCCCCTGCAGCTGAGGGGGTCGCATCCCCGGTAGGTACGCCGGTGGTGCCCCCAGTATAGGTTATTTAGGTAGGTGCCTGCAATATAGGTAGCCAGTATAGTTGCCACCTGTATAAGCTAGCTAGGTAGGTGCCCCCAATACAGGTTAGATAAGTGCCCCCAGCGTAGGTTAGATAGGTAGCTGCCCCCCCGGTGTAGGTTAGATTAGGTAGCTGCCCCCCAGTGTAGGTTAGATAGGTAGCTGCCCCCAGTGTAGGTTAGATAGGTAGCTGCCCCCCAGTATAGGTTAGATAGGTAGCTGCCCCCCAGCGTAGGTTAGATTAGGTAGCTGCCCCCCAGTATAGGTTAGATAGGTAGCTGCCCCCCAGTTTAGGTTAGATAGGTAGCTGCCCCCCAGTGTAGGTTAGATTAGGTAGGTGCCCCCCACTATAGGTTAGATAGGTAGCTGCCCCCCAGCGTAGGTTAGATTAGGTAGCTGCCCCCCAGTATAGATTAGATAGGTAGCTGCCCCCAGTGTAGGTTAGATAGGTAGCTGCCCCCCAGTGTAGGTTAGATAGGTAGCTGCCCCCCCAGTGTAGGTTAGATAGGTAGCTTCCCCCCAGTGTATGTTAGATTAGGTAGGTGCCCCCCAGTATAGGTTAGATAGGTAGCTGCCCCCCAGTATAGGTTAGATAGGTAGCTGCCCCCCCAGTGTAGGTTAGATTAGGTATCTGCCCCCCAGCGTAGGTTAGATTAGGTAGGTGACCCCCAGCGTAGGTTAGATAGGTAGCTGCCCCCCAGTGTAGGTTAGATTAGGTAGGTGCCCCCCAGTGTAGGTTAGATAGGTAGGACCCCCCAGTATAGGTTAGATTAGGTAGCTGCCCCCCAGCATAGGTTAGATTAGGTAGGTGCCCCTCAGTATAGGTTAGATAGGTAGCTGCCCCCCAGTGTAGGTTAGATAGGTAGCTGCCCCCCAGTATAGGTTAGATGGATAGCTGCCCCCCAGTATAGGTTAGATTAGGTAGGTGCCCCCCAGTATAGGTGAGATTAGGTAGCTGCCCCCCAGTATAGGTTAGATTAGGTCAGTGGCGTTCCTACCTAAGGGCGCAGGGGGGCGGGGCGCACCGGGTACCAGTCAGCCAGGGGGGTGTCGCCACGACCCCCCTACACCTGACTAAGGAGGGGAAGAGCAGCGCTAGGAGGAGGGGTGACAGCAGGGATAGCGGCGGGGAGGGGGAAATATCCCCCCCTCCCTCACCTGGGTCCCCTCCTTCTGCCTCTCTTCTCCCCCCAAAAATGCGGGCAGCGGGCCGGTGGCAGTGGGCAGCGAGCAGGCGAGCGCGGAGTATACACACGTTACTTCCGCGTATCAGCCTGGAACGCTGCGTCACCGTCACGTGCCTCTTCTGCGCCTCCAATCATTGGAGGCGCAGTAGAGGCACGTGACGGCGACGCAGCGTTCCAGGCTGATACGCGGAAGTAACGTGAGTATACTCCGCGCTCGCCTGCTCGCTGCCCACTGCCACCGGCCCGCTGCCCGCATTTTTGGGGGAGAAGAGAGGCAGAAGGAGGGGACCCAGGTGAGGGAGGGGGGGATATTTCCCCCTCCCCGCCGCTATCCCTGCTGTCACCCCTCCTTCTAGCTACACGGGGGGGGGGGGGAGGGGGGGAACTATACTACCTAAACTGGGGGCCACTATACTAGCTGGCAGCTGGGGGCCACTATACTGGAGGCAGCTAAACGGGGGGGGGCACAGGGCACTATACTAGCTACACTGGGGGCATCTATGGGGGCCACTATATTACCTATACTGGGGGGGGGGGGGGGCACCATACCAGCTACAATGGAGGCAACTATACTATCTAAACTGTGGGCCACTATACTAGCTATACTGGGGCAACTATGGGGGCCACTATACTAGCTATACTGGAGGGAAGCTCTACGGGGGCCACTATACAAACTACACTGGGGGCAGCAACACTACCTACATTGGGGGCAGCAGCTATGCTGCCTATCCTGGGGGCAACTATACTAGCTATATTGGGGCAACTATACTACCTTCACTGGGGGCAACTAGCTACCTATACTGGGGGCAACTGCTAGCTACCTATACTGGGGGCAGTGGCGGGGGGGGGGGGGTGTGCTTAGGGTGCTGAAGCACCCCTTAAAATTCTCCAAGCACCCCCCAGCGTGAACTGACTTTCGGCATCTAATAGACGCCGTATCAGTTCACCGCAGCGGCAGAGCAGGGCTATAGTAAAATGTCCGAAGCCCTGCTCTGGAGACTTTGGGAGTTGCTGGCTGCAGAGGATCGTGGGAGCTGCGCACTGGACGGAGGCCGGAACAGGAGCTCTGCTGCAGGTGAGTAAATGGTTTTTTTTTTCTTTTTAATTTATATTAGCAGCCAGGGGTAGCATTTATGTTCTGGCCAGGTCTGCTACACGATTGAAGTGTTTTCTGGACAGGTCTGCCACACGATTGCATGTATTTTCTGGGCAAATCTGCCGACATGATTGAACGTATTCTCTGGGCAAATCTGCCGACATGATTGCATGTATTTTCTGGGCAAATCTGCCGACATGATTGCATGTATTTTCTGGGCAAATCTGCAGACATGATTGAACGTATTCTCTGGGCAAATCTGCCGACATGATTGAACGTATTCTCTGGGCAAATCTGCCGACATGATTGAACGTATTCTCTGGGCAAATCTGCCGACATGATTGAACGTATTCTCTGGGCAAATCTGCCGACATGATTGAACGTATTCTCTGGGCAAATCTGCCGACATGATTGCATGTATTTTCTGGGCAAATCTGCCGACATGATTGAACGTATTCTCTGGGCAAATCTGCAGACATGATTGAACGTATTCTCTGGGCAAATCTGCAGACATGATTGAACGTATTCTCTGGGCAAATCTGCACACATTACGTGTATTTTCACCCGGGTTCACGTCAAATTACAGTTAGCTCCGCCCTCATCCGATCATGGCCACGCCCATTTTTTTGCCGCGGCGCGCATGTTATAGCGCCTCCCATTTTTTGCCCCTTCACCTTTTTTTGGGGGGGGGGTGTCTTATAATACCCAGCACCGGGTGTCAAATGCCCTAGGTACGCCACTGGATTAGGTAGCTGCCCCCCAGCATAGGTTAGATTAGGTAGCTGCCCCTCAGTATAGGTTAGATAGGTAGCTGCCCCCAGTGTAGGTTAGATAGGTAGCTGCCCCCCAGTGTAGGTTAGATTAGGTAGGTGCCCCTCAGTATAGGTTAGATAGGTAGCTGCCCCCCAGTATGGGTTAGATGGGTAGCTGCCCCCCAGTATAGGTTAGATTAGGTAGCTGCCCCCCAGTATAGTTTAGATTAGGTAGCTGCCCCCCAGCGTAGGTTAGATTAGGTAGCTGCCCCTCAGTATACTTTAGATAGGTAGCTGCCCCCCAGTGTAGGTTAGATAGGTAGCTGCCCCCCAGTATAGGTTAGATTAGGTAGGTGCCCCTCAGTATAGGTTAGATAGGTAGCTGCCCCCCAGTATAGATTAGATGGGTAGCTGCCCCCAGTATAGGTTAGATTAGGTAGGTGCCCCCCAGTATAGGTTAGATTAGGTAGCTTCCCCCCAGCGTAGGTTAGATTAGGTAGGTGCCCCCCAGTATAGGTTAGATACAGGGGAGGACTGGCCAGGGGGGAAGGGGGGAGATTTCCCCCCAGGCTGCCTCTCATTTAATGATTTAGGGCTGGTGTTGGCCTGCTGCATTCAGGTTATTGTATAAGGCAATATGAATCATTAGGTTCGCTGAGGGAAATAAAAGCCCAATTAGCAATTAGAGGGCGGATAAGTAAATATACACAACATGATGCAGAGCAGAGGCTTGCCTGGAGGGTCTGTGGGAAAAAAAACTGTCTGCTCTCTTACCATCATAGCTCCCAACTTTCCCTCTTTTGAAGGGACAGTCACCTCTTTGGATATACAGTAAGTGTGTGTGGGGGGACCATTTGGGCTGAGGCTGCCATGAACATGGGCCTCTAGTTTGTGTTTCCCCCCCAGGCCAAAAGGTCCCAGTCCTCCCCTGGTTAGATAGGTAGCTGCCCCCCATAATGGAGGGGGGAGCCAGAGCCGCGGGGAGGGCAGCCCGACCTCTTCCTCCCTCTCCTCTCCCGGGGCGGCCTTCCTTGCTCCCCCCCTCAGATGCAGAGCGAGCAGCCAGGAAGCGCTGTATACAACATACCTCCCTGCGTTCCAAAGCGCTGCACTCTCACCGCCGGTCTCTTCCTCTCTGCCTATACGATGATACACACGCTGCTTCCGGCTAAACAGGAAGCAGCGTGTGTATCATCGTATAGGCAGAGAGGAAGAGACCGGCGAGCGAGAGAGCAGCGCTTTGGAACGCAGGGAGGTATGTTGTATACAGCGCTTCCTGGCTGCTCGCTCTGCATCTGAGGGGGGAGCACAGGGCGCGGGCTGCCCTCCCCGTGGCTCCGGCTCCCCCCTCCATTACAGCGCCCCGGGCGGCGGCACGGGCCGCAGGGCCCTAGAAACGGGCCTGCCTATATAACCTATACTGGAGGAACCTACCTATATAACCTACGCTGGGGGAACCTACCTATCTAACCTACGCTGGGGGAACCTACCTATATAACCTATACTGGGAGAAGCTGCCTATCTAACCTACACTGGGGGAAGCAATGATCAATGCATCAGTAACTGGGAAATAAGCATAACCAATTTACAGAAACAGATCAATACATCAGCCATTGCTACATAAGCATCACCCAATTGGAGGGATTGATACATCACCAAATATATATATATATATATATATATATATATATATATATATATATATATATATATATATATATATATACATATATATATATATATATATATATATATATATATGTATATATGTATGTATATATATATATATATATATATATATATATATATATATATATAAAAGCTGTACGAGGGGATATTATGAATACATCACCAATTGGATAAAATACCGCTACACTTTTCATGGACAAGCATCATTGTCAGCTTAGAGAGATGTTTTCAACCGGGAAGTATTCCTTTGCAATACATGTATCCCAAGGTGAAATCTGGGCCCCATCGGACAGAGCTTGCCAAAATGTTGCTGTGTAAAACAATGCTGACATGTTCACAAATGGAAGATTCATTTGCAAATCACTGAAATTTCGCTATCATTGAAACATTGGCCGAGTGTCTGAAGGTAGCCATACATTAGGTGATGATGGGCAGATTGGGCCAAGAGACTAATCTCTGAGCGAATCTCATTAGAGAGAGATTTGTCGACTGGCCATACACCGCAGGCCAATTCCCAATCGATTTATGCATGAAATCTTTTGAGAATCGCCGCTGTTCCCCTATGCATAAATGTATGTACATGTATATGCCTTTATACATTACCTGTCCTGTGTCCGTCTTCAGTGCCTGTCCATCTTCAAATCCGCCACTGTTTCCTATACACATGTGTCACATCACGTGCGTGGCAGCGTGCTATGCGCCGGTAGTATGTATGGGAAGTATAGTGGCAGATTCAGAAGAGGACGGGCACCACAAAATAAGACAGGTATTGTATAAATGCACATCTGCATGCTGTATATATACACACCTGTATACATACATAAACAGCGCCAAAATTGGTCCCATTGTCGGGCATGCACTTGGTGGCACTAATTTTCATCCAATTCGATTATAATAATCGGAATTGGATGGTCAATTGGCCGCCAAGTCCCCTGATGTATGGCCACCTTAAAGCTAGGGCAAGAAATGCAGTTAGGCTTTGTGACTTTGTTTGTGACAAATTCTAATGAAGGGAGGGAATGTTATGCTAGCCATAGACAAGCCAGTCCAATCACTATATTATTCCTCACAAAAAACATTACCAACTTTCCAAAGTGTATTTGACAAGAGGTGCTTGGCAGATTATATGACCTAAATAAATAATGATATCAAAGCCCCATTGTTAGGAATGACAAACAAGGTCAGTCACTTGAAGCATGTTTGACACAGACAAGTAGGAAAAAAATGGATTTAAAGAAGTCAAACAAAACCAATCAATTTAAACAGGTAAGCCTAGTAAACCTACACCCCCCATTTAAAGAGTATTACATCATATTAGATAAGCATGTATTTGTCTTTCAAAGTGTGTGTGTTGTAGTGACACAGACAAATAAGACCACACACTTGATGTATGTTTTTACACAAACTAGTCATTTCAAGGCAAAAACGAGCAAATGAAACAATGTAAATAATCTACTTAAATATTGCCAAACAACTGTACAGCTTCAAACCTCCAAATGTTTTCCATAATTGCAAATGATGTAGAAAATAAGGCAAAAAATAGGAATATTCACCTTACACACAGTAATCAAAACTCTATATTTCACACACTCTGCTATACATGTCATATTTGTAGCATATTTGTAGCTCCCATAGTGTGTTTTATAACAGAACTAACAAATGACAAATGACTTCTTATTGCAGACAAGACAAAGTGATGAGAGCTGGACATTTTATAAAGATGCAGTGTACTGGTCACAAACATTTACACTCTCTTAGCAGTAGAGTTAGGTCAGGTGATCTACTCTGCGCTGGGGAAGGAATGTAAACTCTTCTTGCAATAAGAAACTTCTGGACACTCTCTGACAGAAACCAGACAGGTCATTTCAAAATATACAGTGTATCAATAAAGTACAGGCATACAATGCACAAATCTAATTAAAGGGAGCCGAAAGTGGCAAGAATACAGTAGCAGCAATACTTACTTAACTTCTATGCTGATGATCTGCCTCTACCAGTTTAAAGAGGTACTGTAACAGCATTATTCAGCATACCCAATTTGACGTTAATTATCCTGCATTCAGGGTCAGCAACTCTTCCTATATGCTATATCTGTATATTGCTGTATATCAGTATATAACTCCGCTCTCCTAGTAATATTTAGCCTAGGCTAGTTATCCAGCCCTTTGCCCCAGTGAGTCTGGGAGACCAGGTGTTGTTTTTGCTCACTTGGGATTACATAACAAGCATTCTGCAGTGATGCACCTGCCAGCAGTAAATATGTCCCCACCTGTTATAAATGTAATGGAATGAAAATCAGGGAGAGGAAAGATTTTACAATGGGCAAATACTAAATAGTTTAAAATTTATTAAATTATTTAATTTCACAAAATATAAGCACTCATAAATATAAGAATGAGCATGCAGATTAGATGCTTTCACGCTTGTCTGACTCCACTGGCTGCCTGCTTGTTGGAGGTATGTGTGTCAAAAACAACTACCGTATAGCCTAAAGCTCAGCATGGCAGCCAGGCAGGCAACTGGCATTGTTTATAAGGAGATAAAGATGACAGCCTCTGTATTCTTCTCACTTCTTATTCTTTGATCTAAGTTTATTGTCATATAGATTGAAAATGGCAGACTGAACTAGCATTTCTGAATGCTGAATTTTCTATCTTGCCATCCACAGTAAAATTAAAGCAGTGTTTGTTACAGTGAACGGAGGAATCAGGTGGAAAGATGGTGCAATTCTTTCTTTATGTCAGCGGAGAGAACATGCTTTAGATTTCTTAAAACCGTTACTTACGTAATAAACACTATGTTAGCAACAGGATTGTTAAGTAAGGCATGCAGCACAGTTGATAATGTGGGTGCCGCCGTAGACCACAAAGTAAATTGTGGCTATGGCGGTGGCGACAAGTCAATTTAGGCGCAGGGTGGAGATTCAGGTGCAAACTCTGTTTAGCTGTAGTAATAGTGGTGATTTCCAGTTAGCGATGTTGATTTCTGATTAGCGGCTGTGACTTGTGGGGGAGGAGTTCAGCTACTAAGTATTAAGTAGCAGTGGCGTACCTACCATAAGGCTGCATGTGTTCACAGCACCGGGTGTAGCCATGGCAAGGGGAGCCGTGAAAAATGGCGCCAGGCGCTGGCGCTATAAAAATGGCGCCAGGCGCTGGCGCTATAAAAATGGCGCCTCATTGAAAATCATTTTTAAACGATATTTATCGTTTTATAAAGTTAAAAAATGGTGCCGACCATCAAAACGTTATTTATCGTTTTAAAACCTGCTTTTTTTTGTCCTGCCTGAACGATATTTATCGTTTTAAGCCCTGCTTTGCTGCCATTTGGAGAATGTCTGGCCACTGACTTTAACGTTTAATAGCAGAGCCCCCTTAAAAGATAGAAACACCAAATTTGCAGGTTATGTTAAGAAGAAAATTGGGAACAAGAGGACATTTTTCCAAAAAGACCTTATAGTTTTTGAGAAAATCGATTTTTAAATTCTGCTTCTGACCGTGGGAAAATTAAACGCCCGCCGACTTTAGCGGTTAAAAGCAAAGACCCCTTAAATGCCAGAAACACCAGATTTGCAGGGAATGTTAACCACTTAACGACCGCCTAACGCCGATATTCAGCGGCTGGTCGTAAGTGGATTTACATGGAACCGGCCGTTCCATGTCAGTTCAAGGAGGGTGTCTCCATGAACAGCCTGCGAGCCTCCGATCGCGGCTCGCAGGCTAAATGTAAACACGCGGGGAAGAAATCCCTGGTGTTTACGTCGCACAGTGTTTACAGCGCCGTAAAGGAGATCGGAGATCGCCTCTGAAGCCTATCAGAGGCGGTGCAGGACGGATCGCTGTCCTGTACCACCCATGGGAAGGAGGAGAGGGAGGCTGAAAATCGCTGCGGAGGGGGGCTTTGAGGAGGCCCCCCCCCCGCTCGGCCACACAGAGCGGCGGCGATCAGACCCCGCCCAGCAGGACTTCCCTCTAGTGGGGAAAAAAGGGGGAGAAGTCTGATCGCCCTGCCTGTTATCTGATCTGTGCTGTGGGCTGAAGAGCCCACGCAGCACAGATCAGCCAAAAAGAGCCTGGTCCTTAAGTGGTTAAAAAGAACAGTGGGAAAAAGAGGATTTTTTTTTTTTTCAAAAAGACCTTATACTTTTTGATAAAATTGATTTTAAAAGTTCAAAGAAAAAAACAAACGATACATTTAAATGCCGCTGGTCAAAGACAGAGTGTGGGAAATATTTCCCAGCAGTTAATAGCAAAGGTCACTTACATCCTAGCAACACCAAATTTGCAGGATATGTTAAAAAGATAGTAGGAAACAATATTAAAAAAAAAAAATTTAACATTTTCAGTTTTGGGAAATGTTCTGTCTGAATGTGGGAAAATCTTTTAAAAAAATGACGTGGGGTCCCCCCTCCCAAGCCCTCCTGTAACCCCTTGTCCCCCATGCAGGCTGGGTTAGCCAGAATGCGGAGCCCTGGCCGACTGGGGCTTCGCACCCTGAGCTATACCAGCACGTCAGGTCTATGCTATGGGGGGCTCCAGGGGAGAGGGGCGGCCAAGCCTTCCTCTGTCCCCCCGAGCTCTTGTCCAATCAATGTGTTATAAACTGTTCTTATCACCTTGCTTCGACACCATCGTCTCACAGACTGTGAGATCACTTGACTCTCCACACAGCAAACAGGAGATAGACTTCCTCAGGCTTCTTTCAATGTTTCCGTTATTTATTCAGGAAACAGGAATACAGATAGATACATTCATCATATCCTAGCCATGCCAATCTTCATGTTGCGTTATAAGCTCATGATTAGACTCCCTCTTGAAGTCAATCAGGTACCTTCTTCCTAACTACGTTACACTAAACTACATATGTACAGCATACATTGTATCAGATTACAGAAAGGACGAACATGCTTAGGTCCCAGTCGGCCTTGCGAGCTAGTGCAGAAGGAAGAAGCAGGAGTGAGTTCTCCATTGCTCGCTCCAGATTTAATACCGGCTAGCAAAGAGTTAAATATGACATCATCTTCGCCACCCCCTAAATAAGTCTATTGGTGGACTCACTTGTGGTGTCATCATACACACCTACTCGATTAATAATCGATGAGGCACTTGACCCAGATGGGGAATGTGAATGTTTAGTAAATATGGCCAATGTTTACTGTTCCTGTCCTGTAAGTGGAGGTCAGAGTAAACCGATGGCCTTCTCTTAGGAACATGTTCTCAGTATCTGCGTGTATCTTCTGCTACACGCAGACCCTGAGATGCCTCTGTCTATTTTAAAGGCATACACTGTGGACAAGCCTTTTACATAAAACTCAGGCCAAGTAACTGAGGCCTACTTAAATTATAACAATCACCCCTAAAACGGCTTGACCCGCAGATCCCAGCGTCTGAACCTCCCAGTACCTGGTTTCTTTCTTGTATGTTTCACTTTTCGATGTTCGTGCTCACACAACTTCTCTGCTCTAGGCGGTTACCCCTGGAAGAGAGAGAGCAAGACCTCTTGGTCTTCCTGTAACCAGGCTCTCTGGGGAAGCCCTACTTCTAAGTCCCTCAATACCACATGCTCAGCATTTGCGTCACTTGCGTATCACTCACAAACTTGCATGACCACAGAAAAGTGAAACTCGTTTGGTTGTTACAAAACGGAGCAGTGCCAGGTGCCTTCTAAAAGAGCGCCTTTATACAATCAACTCCTAGGTACTACTAAACCTATACCCGTAACCCTGTAGATCCCTTAATTTAAACTATTGGTTCCGGAGATTGTTTATGAGGCACCAATCTCTGGACCGGTTAGTTTATTTTACGTAATTTTAACCCGCAACCTCACCTGGATAACGATGCCTAAAGTTGTCATCCCCATCCAGACGACCAGTGGGTGTAGAAAGAACTTTGGAACTGCAGATGCCCCGTCCGAGTGTCCCTGGAACATCACCGGAACCTTTGTCCACCAGGGCAGACTGGAACTCACCTGCTCATTTCTGTGTTCTACCTCGTTAAGATCACCTGTATCATGGTGAAATCTTACCTCTAACTTAGTGTACTGTTTGTTTAACCTTTGTAACAAAATGTGGTCGTCTTGGATCAAAACCTGTTCCCCTTTGTCCCATGTCGTGTTCTCTTTCAGGACGGGAACTACCCGTGAAACTTTGACCTGTAGCGTTCTCTTAACAATTTGAGAAACAACGTCATCAAACCTGGATGACAGGATCCATATGGGATCTCCACTCACCCAATATGTTCCCCTTGGAAACTCCCCCTTATCGGAACAATTATGAGAATATACCTTGAATGTATCATTAGAACTTATGTTAAAAAACCAAACCTTTCCTTCCGCCACCGGAACTATCGGTTGGGCTTCAGGGTGGATCTTTTGAATGGTAGCCTCGCACTCTGCGTTATTGAGCCTGCAGGCATCTTCACTAAATTTGACTTGCCCCGGCCAACGCAGGTACTTCTGCAAGAATTGCCCACATGAGGACAACTCTACTTGTTTCACCTCCCTGTCTAGCACCAAAAAAGGTTGACCTCTCAGGTCCTGGTGTAAGACATGGGTTGAGGTGGGAACTAAGGAAGTGGCGGTGCCTAAAGGAATGTTGCACCGTTTCCATTTGTTCACCCAAACATCTCGAAGCTGCCATGCAAAAGATCCTTCTCCAGAAAAATTAATATACCTCCCCTTGTCCAATCTTTCGCTGACACAATATGTCCCCAGCTGTCCTGATTGGACCTCTTCCCCCCTTACGTCCTGAGGCACAATATGTACCTGAGGTCGGGAAGACTGTACTCTCTGCAATCTTTCGATTAAGAGTACCTCTTCACTTACCCAACTCTCATGAGGATAAGCTGTTGCATATGGACTGTGTAATATCGTCCCCTGTTGTGACCCGTGTGGTGTGAATGGGGTTCCCTGTGTGGGCTTTCCCTCCCCCGGGACAGCTCTCCCCACCCTCTTTGTCACCTGGAAATGTGGCTTGATCTCGATTTTTACTTCTTGTTTCGAGAACCTCCCCCCCTTGGCTTTCCAGCCTTTACGTGTGTATAGTTGTTTCAGAGGCACTCTCTGTTGGTAGCTCCAGAGTGTGATGTGGTCCCCTGCGTCTCTCTGGTAAGAGAATTGACGCCTCCTGCTCGTTCCTCTCCAATCTGGACCCATCTCACTCTGCATAACCAAGACAAGGTACCCCTGAATCACACACTCCCCCTTTTGCATGTACCCATTGTACTGCAATGTACCTTTTAACAAACCTTTGGATCGGTGCATTGATTCTGGGAGTGTGGCATTCAATAGCAGATTTACACTGCCATTAAATTCCCACTGCCCGCACACTTGACCCTTCAGACCTTTCACCCACATTGTGCCATGAAATTTGCTTTCTCCTGGCACAAGTGCTCCTTTCCTCCGTCCCTGCATGGTCCATCTGTGCCAAGCGGAGGGAGGTGTGAAAGGATCAGTACCTTTGTCACCCAACATTAACATGCTTGGGCCTTGCATTCTCATTAACCCCTTATTATACATGAGAATGTCCTCTCTTCGTTCTCCTAGGACGGAATGGCAACCTAGGATCACCATCAGCATGGTACACTTCATTATAAAAGCACCACCCTGGGAAAGAAAAACATTAGCACTTTGCATTATGCTTTGCTCCGACAGTTTTGTTAGTCTCTTTCCGATTTCAGGAATCTCGTGGTTTAGTCTCTTTCCACTTTCAGGAATCTCATGTTTTAGTCTCTTTCCGATTTCAGGAATCTCGTGTTCCTCCAAGCTTAGATTGGCATCTGGAACCTTTCGCTTATCCGACTGACATCTCCAGCTTTGCTGCCAGCACGGCATCTGTCTCAAATCCATATTGCCAAACACCTGAAATCGAAATACAAACAAATCAATTCTTATTAATGATTTGGGATTCGCCCTGCGGCTTGTACTCTTTACACTTTAAATTGATCAATATATACCGTAATTGATCTCGTTGCTTTATGGTTCTCATGAACTCTGTTTACTCTTATTGGTAGATTGGAGTTAAACTTCACCCCCCTACCTCAGTACTATCTTCAGTACTTACCTGTTTAAAATATGCTCCCGCGGACTTCACCTATGGAAGCTCGCTTCACCTTTGGAAGCTCTCCCCCATTGCAGCTCACTCCACATCCCCCCTTATCTGTCCATGCGCGGCCGTCGCATGCACAGATTACGGATGCCACACCTGATGCTGCTTTGCAGGTGAGCCTGCAATGCTCTTACTCATTATCGCATTTACTTGTCTAGAACTTCATCGCGATACCAGCTCTGCTAGAAGTTCTGTGTGTTGTACCCTCTGACCAATGTTTGCCGTGCCACCACCTAAACTACCAAAAAAAACTGGCTGCCTCCCTGTAGGAAGGAGCACTTTGCACTTAAACTACACAGGGTGCAGGGCTAAGCATACCAGCGTCACATGCCTGTATGCAGATCCCTGAATGCCCACATGGAAGGTAGTCACATGGCAAACAGCGTACTGATACACTGTCACTCTGTAAACGGCAATTCTATCATCTGTATAATTGCCCCATGAACTGTTGTCAGTCCTTGTTCTTTGTGCTACAATTGATAGGAGCTGGAAAAAACATATTTGACCAATCAGTGGACGAAAAAAAACGCACACAAAACAGCTGCAGCCCAGCATAGACCTCTCAGTCCAGCTCTGGCCCTATTCACGACAAAACCGGAAAAAACGTTACCGCTCTGCAGAAGCGGCGACGGAAACCCGAATTGGTCAACTCCCTTTTTTCCAACTCCGGCACCCCCTTTGATGCGCTGTCCCCCTTTCCTTCTATTGGGAACTCATGCTGCACCACCCATTAAGGTGCCTCACTTACAGGAATAATCCCATAAGCAACACAGTACAGACCCATTTCTGATCTGTACTGCTCCGTGTGTCCCTGCACCGAGCTGGGAAACACTTCCTATTCTGGCATTCCTGTCCATGGACTCTGGGAAAAACTCTGGGGAAATACGTTGCAACCCGAGACACACAGTAGCATGTCTCTGTATCTCTCCCCCCCTCCCTTCCAGCTGCTCTGCCCGGAGCCGCGAGCACAGCCTGACGTGACGTGGATCCCCCAGCCCCTCCTCCCCCCTGCCATGACGTGTGGGGGCCATGACTCATGGGGGCGGGCTCTCTCCACTGCCGCCATTTTGAGTCCTGGACTGCCAGCCAAGATGGCTGCTCCCATAGCAGCCTCTCGTTCCTATAGACCTAGGAGAGAGAACAAAATACAAACAAACATTTTTTTTTTATTTTTTTTTTATGCCTAGTCACACACAGCATCTATCCACAGTGCACAAAAATCAGCCTCAGCATTCCTTCACGTCTCAGCTGTAATCCGAACTGCAATCAGACATACGGATCCCCAGAGACGTAGGAATCTTTCTCACTCTATCACAGACATAACTAAGAACCGCCCGACTGGAAATGCGAGAAACGTGCAGAACATCTCACAAACAGAAAGACACTCGCTTTCCTCCTCTCTCCCCTCTCTCCCCCCCATCCAGCCCCAACAGACTGAAGCACCGCTGGCTTATCTCCTCCTGCGGGGGACCCCCCCCCCCTTTTTCCCAGCCTCTGTAGAGACGGGAAGAGAAGAGAAGAGAAAAAAACTTCTTGCCAGCACAAACATGCCTGAGACAAATGCAGAGATAACCACTCCGTAAATATACAACACAGGAAGCTTGAATCTGAAGAAAAAAAACCAAGCACATAAACCAGACTCCCCCCTCCCACCATGCATGGGAGAGATGAGAAGCCCGCAGCCACCATGCTGCAATTAACACAGAACGTACACATTAACACATTAACCTCTCCTTGTTATAATACCCAAATACAACACAGATAAGGCCATACAACAACGTAAACAAACTTGCCTGAGCAGCAGATTCTTCGCAATTCACCAGCATTCCGCAACTTTTCCCACGAAACCTCTGTGGACACCGGAACGTCAGTGGGGGGCATCCACCTTCCCCCACAGCGGATCAATCTCCAGCGGCAGTTGCGAGCAGCCGTAGCCTCGGAGAGTTCCTTCTGACCCAGGTTTTTAGGCTTGTAACCGTGTGCACATGCAGTTACAGTGTAACGTCCAAGAGTTTCGCCGCTGATTTTTCGAATTGCTGTAGTGTGCTTGGCTCCCGCACACTTCCCACACCACTTATCAGTATCAGCTTGATAAGCTTTACCGTCTGCGTCCGTCTATTCCGC
Source organism: Hyperolius riggenbachi (assembly GCF_040937935.1). NCBI lineage: Eukaryota > Metazoa > Chordata > Amphibia > Anura > Hyperoliidae > Hyperolius > Hyperolius riggenbachi. The sequence goes on from NC_090649.1 coordinate 191,638,664, forward strand.
TTGTTTTGCTGTGGAATATCTTGAAACCATTTTCCTTCGGCCCCGGCCTCGTCTGCCTGTATCGTTAGGCAGGGAAGGATTTCAGGCACCACTGTTATAAACTGTTCTTATCACCTTGCTTCGACACCATCGTCTCACAGACTGTGAGATCACTTGACTCTCCACACAGCAAACAGGAGATAGACTTCCTCAGGCTTCTTTCAATGTTTCCGTTATTTATTCAGGAAACAGGAATACAGATAGATACATTCATCATATCCTAGCCATGCCAATCTTCATGTTGCGTTATAAGCTCATGATTAGACTCCCTCTTGAAGTCAATCAGGTACCTTCTTCCTAACTACGTTAGACTAAACTATATATGTACAGCATACATTATATCAGATTACAGAAAGGACGAACATGCTTAGGTCCCAGTCGGCCTTGCGAGCTAGTGCAGAAGGAAGAAGCAGAAGTGAGTTCTCCATTGCTCGCTCCAGATTTAATACCGGCTAGGAAAGAGTTAAATATGACATCATCTTCGCCACCCCCTAAATAAGTCTATTGGTGGACTCACTTGTGGTGTCATCATACACACCTACTTGATTAATAATCGATGAGGCACTTGACCCAGATGCGGGAATGTGAATGTTTAGTAAATATGGCCAATGTTTACTGTTCCTGTCCTGTAAGTGGAGGTCAGAGTAAACCGATGGCCTTCTCTTAGGAACATGTTCTCAGTATCTGCGTGTATCTTCTGCTACACGCAGACCCTGAGATGCCTCTGTCTATTTTAAAGGCATACACTGCGGACAAGCCTTTTACATAAAACTCAGGCCAAGTAACTGAGGCCTACTTAAATTATAACACAATGGACAAGGGGCTCTTCCCCACCTCCGGTGCCCCAGGAGGAGGTGGGGGCGACGACTCCCTGGGGGGGTTCATGGTGGCATCTGGGAGTCCCCTTTAAGTAGGGGAACCCAGATGCCCACCCCCCTCCCAGGAGAAATGGGTATAGGGGTACAAATTACCCCTTACCCATTTCCATAAAGGGTTAAATGAAATAAAAATGCAACCACGAGAAAAGTCCTTTAATGTTCTTAATTAACCAGAAATACTTACCTGTACCTTTTAAGAAAAAATGCCCACGCCAATATCCTTGGGAAAGGTCCCACGCTATAATCTGTTGTGTCCCACGAAGACAGTATCCTCTGTCTTGCGATCTTCAGAAATACTTACCTGTACCTTTAAGAAGAAATTACCACGCCAATTTTCCCACGGCAATATCCTCTATCTTACGATCTTCAGATACAGTTGATTGAAGATCCCGACACCACACACGACTCCCCCGCCGAACTGCTCTCAGCAGGAGGATTTTCATTGGTCGATAAGGAACCAATGGGGAGCCCTGGAGCCAAAATTTTGAGATGTTTTTTGCTCTCAGCTATTAGTATAGCTGAGAGCGCCTCTATGCAGACGCATTACCACCGGCTCCTGCTGCCCTCCCTGCCTCTCTTACACCTGTCACCCTCACCCATGCTGGCACCCGTGGGAATTTTTTTTAAAGGTACAGGTAAGTATTTCTGGTTATTTAAGAATGTTAAAATACTTTTCTCGTGGTTGCGTTTTTATTTCATTTAACCCTTTGTGGAAATAGGTAAGGGGTACTTTGTACCCCTATACTCATTTCTCCTGGGAGGGGGGTGGGCATCTGAGGTCCCCTTCTTAAAGGGGACTCCCAGATGCCACCATAAACCCTCCCGGGAGTCGTCGCCCCACCTCCTCCTGGGGCATCGGAGGTGGGGAAGAGCCCCTTGTCCATGGATTGGACAAGAGCTCGGGGGGAGAAGGGAAGGTTTGACCACCCCTCTCCCCCGAAGCCCCCCCATGGACCATGCGGGCTGGTATAGCTCAGGGTGCGAAGCCCCAGTCGGCTGGGGCTCCGCATTCTGGCTAACCCAGCCTACATGGGGACAAGGGGTTACAGAGGCTCGGGAGGGGGGACCCCACGCAATTTTTTTTTCAGATGTCCCACACTCCCAGACAAAACATTCCCCAAAATTAAAAATGTTTATTTTTTTTTTAAATATTGTTTCCCGCTATCTTTTTAACATATCCTGCACATTTGGTGTTGTTAGGATGTAAGGGGCCTTTGCTATTAACTGCTGGGAAATATTTCCCACACTTTGATCTTGTTCCCACTGTTCTTCTTAACATTCTCTGCAAATTTGGTGTTTCTGGCATTTAAGGGGGGCTTTGCTATTAACTGCTAAATTCGGCGGGCGTTTCATTTTCCCACGGTCAGAAGAAGAATCTTAAAATCGATTTTGTGAAAAACTGTATGGTCTTTTTGAAAAAAAATTTTTCCTCTTGCTCCCAATTTTCTTCTTAACATAACCTGCAAATTTGGTGTTTCTATCTTTTAAGGGGGCTGTGCTATTAAACATTAAAGTCGGCAGCCAGACATTTTCCAAACGACAAAAAAGAAGAAGGTTTTAAAACGATAAATTACGTTCACAAGGTCTGCGCCGTTAAAACGATAAATATTGTTTTAAACAAATATTGGGCAGAAGGGGGCGCCATTATCTACCTGGCACCATTTTTCACTGGACACTCCCCTAGGGGTGCCGCTGTGGTGCTCAGTTACTGTTTTCTTCCACCTGAGACCTTTTCTCATAGTTTGTGCAACATTCGGGAAAATAGCAGCAGGCAGTGCAGAGGACTGTACTACTTCCTGCACTAGATGTAGCACCCCTCACCCTTCCTGTACTGTGGGCAATGTGTCTCCTCGCTCTCTACACACAGCCTGCAGTGAGGAAATGTGCAGAGCAGCAGGGTGAGTAGAGAGAATGATTGCTGTGCTGCAGCTAGGACATTAGCAGGGAGAGGTGGCAGGATCATGATGTGTTTAGTGCTTCAGAAGTTGCCTGTCATTAGTAGCCATGTGTACTGGCTGCTGTAATACTAGAGTGCCCTAGACTATTGATTATTTATCCTGATTAGAGTAATTAATCATGCAGGACAGTCTGCTGTTGCAGTAGCCAGTGATACAGGTGCTGACAGACGACTTCTGTAATAAGCAGAGAAACAAGCTCTAGGCAATTTAGATTAGCTTGATTGCATGTAATCTTATCTCTTTTTCTAGCACCCCCTCCCACCCTGTTGTCTTCCCCCATGACCTTTTCCTCTAGATTTTAGTGGCTTCCTTTAACAGCATGTCCCTGCCAAACAGCACGGGTGATGTCTGCAGTCCTGGTTAGAGGTCTTCCTGCCATTTCTTTTCTCCCACCAGGCTCTCTGTCTTGTGCCTCTACGTCTTTATCTCACTCACCCTCTTCCTATGCATCCCCCACTTCCGTATGTCCCGCGTTTCTGACTGTCCTCAGAGGAACTCACAATCTACTGGGTGTCTGTAAATAATCAGCACCGGGCGTCAAATTCCCTAGGTACACCACTGCTAAGTAGCCAAAGTCCAGGTTGCAGAGGAGAGTCAGGATAGCAGTGTTGGATACCTTCTCAATGTTCTCTACCTGCTATTACAAATACAAATGCATTACAGGAAATACAGTGCAATATACAAGTATAAACTATGTGCACAGCTCTTTTGGCTAGGTTTGCTCTTTACAGAATGCTGGGATTCCTTTTCTGTTTTCTGTGGAGGAAAAATGTGCAGTAGGGAAAGTAGCCAGTTCTGCTTGGCGTCTGTAGCTGCTTTGTCTTGCCGTTATTACATTCCAAGAATCAGCAGCTGCCCTGCCCTTAAAAAGGATTCACACACATATGCATGAATTTGTTTTACGGTGGAAAGAGGAAAAAAGAGCAGGACCACTGGGTAATATTCTCAAAGATTGAAGCAGTTATTTCAGCCTCATTGAATCTGTATTTATTGCTGGGAATTCACCCTTGAAAGATCTTGTTGGAAGGACCCATCAGTGTTTCAAGGTTGTAAATAAAGATCTGAGGATTATGTGGCAGTGCTACCTTTTTTTTCTTTCTTCCTATCTCCAGCGAGCCATATGTGCACACTGACGGATATATTTAAAGAGACACTGTAGTGACATATAGTAGAATGCAGTAAATTATTCAGGATACCCACCTTCACATTAATGATCCTGTTTTCAACATCAGAAACACTTCCTATATCTGTGCCAGCATTTAACTCCTGAAGCCCCCTTAAAGCCACTAAGCAGGCGCAGTCTATCTGAACTTTGATATTTGCATGCATAGGCAGTATAGTGCTATCATCATCATCCGCACTTTATACACTACTACATTGTCATATCACTTACTTTCCCTCAGAGGAGCTTACAATCGAATCCCTACTATCTCTATGGTTTAATCCCATATATGGGAGTAAACCAGAGTGCCTAGAAGAAGCTCCCACGTTCTGAATGAGAATGAAATTGGGACTCTACTGCTGCAAGGTAACAGTACTATCCACTTCTCTACTAAACCACCCTTTTTGACTGGTAAAATCATTTTGTTATTATTATCGATTATTTATAAAGTGATAACATATTATTAAAAACCATACAACAAATATGAGATGCAAGTAACAGACATGTATACATAAGTACAAACTATGACACAAGAGGAGAAGAGGATCCAGCCCAACCAAGCTAACAATGTTTGAGAAATGGATGAACAGAGTATACAATATGTTGGGGAAAATGGAACTGTGGCTAATTTGTAATGGGCAATAGGGAGAGGCAGGACTGAATTTACCATAAGGCACTGTAGGCACGTGCCTACAGACGCCTGATGATGGAAAGGCAGCTCAATCCCCTCCCCAGTGCCTCTCTCCCTCCTTCCCTATGCAGAGTGCTGATGAGAGTGTAAATGAGAGGTTACTCCCCTTGCTCTCGGCGTTCCACTGACCAGATTTCCCCTCAGTCAGGGGCTCCTTTATCTACTTAATACTGAGGTTCCTCTATCTACCTAATACTTAGGGGAACCTCTAGCTACTTAAAGAACTCATGAGGCCCCGGAGCTGCACTGAGAGACCCAAATGACTTCTATGGGCTGGAAGAAGGCCCAGGTAGGTAAAACTACATTTCTTTTTTTGGCCTTGTGAGTCCTCTAACATTGAGGGTACTTCTGGCTACCTAATACTGTAGCTACTTATGACGGGCAAAGAAAATAAGGGAGAGGTGACAGTTGGGACAGCCAGCACACTTGTGGTGCAGTTCGACGAGGGTTTGTAGGTTCATGGAGGGTGAAGTCTAGGGTGCCAACAAGTCATCTGTGCCTATAGGCTCCTGTAAGGTAATTCCAGGCCCAGGGAGAGGAAGATGGCTGGGCGAGTTTGAAGCAGGCCCGTTTCTAGGGCCGTGCGGCCCGTGCCGTCGCCCGGGGCGCTGTTGGGAGGTGGGCGCTGAAATGGAGGGGGGAGCCGGAGCCGCTGGGAGGGCAGCCCGACCTCTCCCTCCCTCTCCTGGGCCGCCCTCCGTGCTCCCCCCTCAGATGCAGAGCGCAGCAGCAGCAGCAGCCAGGGAGGAAGTGCTGTAAACAACATACCTCCCTGCGTTCCAAGCGCTGCTCTCTCGCCGCCGGTCTCTTCCTCTCTGCCGCCTATACGATGATGCACACGCTGGTTCCGGCTAACAGGAACCAGCGTGTGCATCATCGTATAGGCGGCAGAGAGGAAGAGACCGGCGGCGAGAGAGCAGCGCTTGGAACGCAGGGAGGTATGTTGTTTACAGCACTTCCTCCCTGGCTGCTGCTGCTGCTGCGCTCTGCATCTGAGGGGGGAGCACGGAGGGCGGCCCAGGAGAGGGAGGGAGAGGTCGGGCTGCCCTCCCTCCGGCTCCCCCCTCCATTAGGGGGGACAGCTACCTATCTAACCTACCCTGGGGGGCACCTACCTAATCTAACCTACGCTGGGGGGCACCTACCTAATCTAACCTACACTGGGGGACACCTACCTAATCTAACCTACGCTGGGGGGCACCTACCTATCTAACCTATACTGGGGGGCACCTACCTAATCTAACCTACCCTGGGGGGCACCTACCTAATCTAACCTACCCTGGGGGGCACCAACCTAATCTAACCTATACTGGGGGGCACCAACCTAATCTAACCTACGCTGGGGGGCACCTACCTAATCTAACCTATGCTGGGGGGCACCTACCTAATCTAACCTACGCTGGGGGGCACCTACCTAATCTAACCTACGCTGGGGGGCATCTACCTATCTAACCTATACTGGGGGGCACCTACCTAATCTAACTTACCCTGGGGGGCACCTACCTAATCTAACCTACGCTGGGGGGCACCAACCTAATCTAACCTATACTGGGGGGCAGCTACCTAATCTAACCTATACTGGGGGGCACCTACCTATCTAACCTACACTGGGGGGCACCTACCTAATCTAACCTACGCTGGGGGGCACCAACCTAATCTAACCTATACTGGGGGGCAGCTACCTAATCTAACCTATACTGGGGGGCACCTACCTATCTAACCTACACTGGGGGGCACCTACCTAATCTAACCTACACTGGGGGGCACCTACCTAATCTAACCTACACTGGGGGGGCACCTACTTAATCTAACCTACACTGGGGGGCACCTACTTAATCTAACCTACACTGGGGGGCACCTACTTAATCTAACCTACACTGGGGGGCACCTACTTAATCTAGCCTACACTGGGGGGCACCTACTTAATCTAACCTACGCTGGGGGGCAGCTACCTAATCTAACCTACACTGGGGGGCAGCTACCTAATCTAACCTATGCTGGGGGGCAGCTACCTAATCTAACCTATACTGGGGGCACCTACCTAATCTAACCTACACTGGGGGGCACCTACCTAATCTAACCTACACTGGGGGGCACCTACCTAATCTAACCTACACTGGGGGGCACCTACTTAATCTAACCTACACTGGGGGCACCTACTTAATCTAACCTATACTGGGGGGCAGCTACCTAATCTAACCTATACTGGGGGGCACCTACCTAATCTAACCTATACTGGGGCACCTACCTAATCTAAGCTATACTGGGGGCAGCTACCCATCTAACCTATACTGGGGGGCACCTACCTATCTAACCTATGCTGGGGGCAACTATTCTGGCTACCTATATTAGAGGCACCCACCTAGCTAACCTGTACTGGGGCACCTACCTATCTAACTTATACCGGGGGCGCCTGCCTATCTAACCTATACTGGGGGCAACTATACTGGCTACCTATACTGGAGGCACCTACCTGGCTAACCTATAGCGGGGGCAACTATACTGGCTACCTATACTGGGGTACCTATTCTTGGCTACCTATACTGGGGGGACCTATACTAAGTGCAACTAGACCTGGCTAACCTATACTGCGGGCACCCATACCTTGCTTGGGGGGGGGGCGCAATTTTTGCACACTCGCCCTGGGTGCATTTTAGCCTAGAAACTGCACTGGTTTGAAGAATTGGGTTTTGAGGGATTATATAAATGTGTTGAGGGTAGTGTTGGGCGAACATCTAGATGTTCGGGTTCGGGCCGAACAGGCCGAACATGGCCGCGATGTTCGGGTGTTCGACCCGAACTCCGAACATAATGGAAGTCAATGGGGACCCGAACTTTTGTGCTTTGTAAAGCCTCCTTACATGCTACATACCCCAAATTTACAGGGTATGTGCACCTTGGGAGTGGGTACAAGAGGGAAAAAAAAATTAGCAAAAAGAGCTTATAGTTTTTGAGAAAATCGATTTTAAAGTTTCAAAGGGAAAACTGTCTTTTAAATGCGGGAAATGTCTGTTTTCTTTGCACAGGTAACATGCTTTTTGTCGGCATGCAGTCATAAATGTAATACATATAAGAGGTTCCAGGAAAAGGGACCGGTAACGCTAACCCAGCAGCAGCACACGTGATGGAACAAGAGGAGGGTGGCGCAGGAGGAGAAGGCCACGCTTTGAGACACAACAACCCAGGCCTTGCATGAGGACAAGAAGCGTGCGGATAGCAATTTGCATTTTGTCGCCATGCAGTCATAAATGTAATACAGATGAGAGGTTCAATAAACAGGGACCGGAAACGCTAACCCATCACAGATGTTCATTGTTCATGTTACTTGGTTGGGGTCCGGGAGTGTTGCGTAGTCGTTTCCAATCCAGGATTGATTCATTTTAATTTGAGTCAGACGGTCTGCATTTTCTGTGGAGAGGTGGATACGCCGCCGATCTGTGACGATGCCTCCGGCAGCACTGAAACAGCGTTCCGACATAACGCTGGCTGCCGGGCAAGCCAGCACCTCTATTGCGTACATTGCCAGTTTGTGCCAGGTGTCTAGCTTCGATACCCAATAGTTGAAGGGTGCAGATGGATTGTTCAACACAGCTACGCCATCTGACATGTAGTCCTTGACCATCTTCTCCAGGCGATCGGTGTTGGAGGTGGATCTGCACGCTTGCTGTTCTGTGTGCTGCTGCATGGGTGTCAGAAAATTTTCCCACTCCAAGGACACTGCCGATACCATTCCCTTTTGGGCACTAGCTGCGGCTTGTGTTGTTTGCTGCCCTCCTGGTCGTCCTGGGTTTGCGGAAGTCAGTCTGTCGGCGTACAACTGGCTAGAGGAGGGGGAGGATGTCAATCTCCTCTCTAAAGTCTCCACAAGGGCCTGCTGGTATTCTTCCATTTTGACCTGTCTGGCTCTTTCTTCAAGCAGTTTTGGAACATTGTGTTTGTACCGTGGATCCAGAAGGGTATAAACCCAGTAATTGGTGTTGTCCAGAATGCGCACAATGCGTGGGTCGCGTTCAATGCAGTCCAAGGCCGAAGAGGTCATAGCCTAGGGTCACAAAACCTGTTTATTGGGCAATTTCAATGGTGGCGAGTCTGACGTACATAAATCGCAGCAATGGCCGTTAGCAACGTCTGAATCTCACGAAATGTCTCATGCAGGTAGAAGACATATTGTTAGACTTGGGCTCCAAAGATGGGTTCCCTACATCTCTGCAAACCAGAGTTACAGGGCTCCAAATTTGGTAAAATCCCCCATAGGCTTTCATTGGGCCTCCTATTTACAGTTCCAAAATCTCACATCTTTTCAAAGGGCAATTACTCAGCAGTGGCAAATTTTCTAGCATTGTAGGGACCCTTAGGGGGAACATGACTGGTGAGTTTCGGGCCCCTAGGCCGAAGAGGTCATAGCCTAGGGTCACAAAAACCTGTTTATTGGGGCTATTTCAATGGTAGTGATGGTGACGTACATAAATCGCAGCAATGGCCGTTAGCAAAGTCTGAATCTCACGAAATGTCTCATGCAGGTAGAAGACATATTGTTAGACTTGGATTCCAAAGATGGGGTCCCTACATCTCTGCAAACCAGAGTTACAGGGGTCCAAAATTGGTAAAATCCCCCATAGGATTTCATTGGCTCCCTATTTCACTTTCCAAAATCTCACATCTTTTCAAAGGGCAATGGCTCAGCAGTACCAAATTTTCTAGCATTGTAGGGACCCTTAGGGGGAACATGACTGGTGAGTTTCGGGCCCCTAGGCCGAAGAGGTCATAGCCTAGGGTCACAAAAACCTGTTTATTGGGGCTATTTCAATGGTAGTGATGGTGACGTACATAAATCGCAGCAATGGCCGTTAGCAAAGTCTGAATCTCACGAAATGTCTCATGCAGGTAGAAGACATATTGTTAGACTTGGATTCCAAAGATGGGGTCCCTACATCTCTGCAAACCAGAGTTACAGGGGTCCAAAATTGGTAAAATCCCCCATAGGATTTCATTGGCTCCCTATTTCACTTTCCAAAATCTCACATCTTTTCAAAGGGCAATGGCTCAGCAGTACCAAATTTTCTAGCATTGTAGGGACCCTTAGGGGGAACATGACTGGTGAGTTTCGGGCCCCTAGGCCGAAGAGGTCATAGCCTAGGGTCACAAAAACCTGTTTATTTGGGCTATTTCAATGGTAGTGATGGTGGCGTACATAAATCTCAGCCATGGCCGTTAGCAACGTCTGAATCTCACGAAATGTCTCATGCAGGTAGAAGACATATTGTTAGACTTAGATTCCAAAGATGGGGTCCCTACATCTCTGCAAACCAGAGTTACAGGGGTCCAAAATTGGTAAAATCCCCCATAGGCTTTCATTGGGCCTCCTATTTACCGTTCCAAAATCTCACACCATTTCAAAGGGCAATGGCTCAGCAGTGGCAAAACTCACCAGTCATGATCCCCCTAAGGGTCCCTACAATGCTAGAAAATTTGGTACTGCTGAGCCATTGCCCTTTGAAAAGATGTGAGATTTTGGAAAGTGAAATAGGGAGCCAATGAAATCCTATGGGGGATTTTACCAATTTTGGACCCCTGTAACTCTGGTTTGCAGAGATGTAGGGAAACCCATCTTTGGAATCCAAGTCTAACAATATGTCTTCTACCTGCATGAGACATTTCGTGAGATGCAGACTTTGCTAACGGCCATTGCTGCGATTTATGTACGTCACCATCGCTACCATTGAAATAGCCCCAATAAACAGGTTTTTGTGACCCTAGGCTATGACCTCTTTGGCCTAGGGGCCCGAAACTCACCAGTCATGTTCCCCCTAAGGGTCCCTACAATGCTAGAAAATTTGCCACTGCTGAGTAATTGCCCTTTGAAAAGATGTGAGATTTTGGAACTGTAAATAGGAGGCCCAATGAAAGCCTATGGGGGATTTTACCAAATTTGGAGCCCTGTAACTCTGGTTTGCAGAGATGTAGGGAACCCATCTTTGGAGCCCAAGTCTAACAATATGTCTTCTACCTGCATGAGACATTTCGTGAGATTCAGACGTTGCTAACGGCCATTGCTGCGATTTATGTACGTCAGACTCGCCACCATTGAAATTGCCCAATAAACAGGTTTTGTGACCCTAGGCTATGACCTCTTCGGCCTAGGACTGCATTGAACGCGACCCACGCATTGTGCGCATTCTGGACAACACCAATTACTGGGTTTATACCCTTCTGGATCCACGGTACAAACACAATGTTCCAAAACTGCTTGAAGAAAGAGCCAGACAGGTCAAAATGGAAGAATACCAGCAGGCCCTTGTGGAGACTTTAGAGAGGAGATTGACATCCTCCCCCTCCTCTAGCCAGTTGTACGCCGACAGACTGACTTCCGCAAACCCAGGACGACCAGGAGGGCAGCAAACAACACAAGCCGCAGCTAGTGCCCAAAAGGGAATGGTATCGGCAGTGTCCTTGGAGTGGGAAAATTTTCTGACACCCATGCAGCAGCACACAGAACAGCAAGCGTGCAGATCCACCTCCAACACCGATCGCCTGGAGAAGATGGTCAAGGACTACATGTCAGATGGCGTAGCTGTGTTGAACAATCCATCTGCACCCTTCAACTATTGGGTATCGAAGCTAGACACCTGGCACAAACTGGCAATGTACGCAATAGAGGTGCTGGCTTGCCCGGCAGCCAGCGTTATGTCGGAACGCTGTTTCAGTGCTGCCGGAGGCATCGTCACAGATCGGCGGCGTATCCGCCTCTCCACAGAAAATGCAGACCGTCTGACTCAAATTAAAATGAATCAATCCTGGATTGGAAACGACTACGCAACACTCCCGGACCCCAACCAAGTAACATGAACAATGAACATCTGTGATGGGTTAGCGTTTCCGGTGTTGAACCTCTCATCTGTATTACATTTATGACTGCAAGGCGACAAAATGCAAATTGCTATCCGCACGCTTCTTGTCCTCATGCAAGGCCTGGGTTGTTGTGTCTCAAAGCGTGGCCTTCTCCTCCTGCGCCACCCTCCTCTTGTTCCATCACGTGTGCTGCTGCTGGGTTAGCGTTACCGGTCCCTTTTCCTGGAACCTCTTATATGTATTACATTTATGACTGCATGCCGACAAAAAGCATGTTACCTGTGCAAAGAAAACAGACATTTTCCGCATTTAAAAGACAGTTTTCCCTTTGAAACTTTAAAATCGATTTTCTCAAAAACTATAAGCTCTTTTTGCTAAAAATTTTTTCCCTCTTGTACCCACTCCCAAGGTGCACATACCCTGTAAATTTGGGGTATGTAGCATGTAAGGAGGCTTTACAAAGCACGAAAGTTCGGGTCCCCATTGACTTCCATTATGTTCGGAGTTCAGCCATGTTCGGCCCGAACCCGAACATCTAGATGTTCGCCCAACACTACACGTGACCCGTTCGGCCAATCACAGCGCTAGCCGAACGTTCGGGTAACGTTCGGCCATGCGCTCTTAGTTCGGCCATATGGCCGAACAGTTTGGCCGAACACCATCAGGTGTTCGGCCGAACCCGAACATCACCCGAACAGGGTGATGTTCTGCAGAACCCGAACAGTGGCGAACACTGTTCGCCCAACACTAGTTGAGGGTAGGAACAAGCACAACAGGGAGAAAATTCTAGAGTGTGGAGGCAGTCTTAGAAAAGTCTTAGAGCTATGTGTGGGAAAAGGTTAGGAGTGAGGAAGCTAATAATTGAATTGAGACAGGTATTTTTTGGAACTTACCTGAAGTGATAAAGAAGTAAGATACCTCAGTAGAGGGTAGCCATCTGGATAGTCCAAATGCTTCCCTGATCTTCATACGCTTCTCTGTTCCTGCACTGGGACCCTTTTAAAAAAATTGACATTAACTAGTTTGGGACCATTCGTAGTTAAAACTATGCTGCACTTGCCGCTGCCTAAGCCTAATGAGGCGTAGTTTCAACGCTGCCGACTCCCATGTACAGTACATGATCGTGTGTCCCAGCCGGTACAAAACTCAGCTGTCTAAAGACAGCTGAGCTTCGTACCATGCTTAGAAACTGACTTTATTGGCTCCTGACCCCCTGATCACTGTGAGCCATTCACAGTGATCAGGAAGTGAAAAAAAAAAAAAAAAAAAAAAAAGGTTCCCGTCTTTTAGGGGCCACAGCCTTGTAGTCCAGAAGCAGTTAATGTTGAATAATGCTTACGGCTGTGTCCCCCTCTGTGAACGAGCTCAGTCTTTAAGGTGCAAATTAATTTATGGCCTGCACCTGCACAGTAGCCTGGAGCTGCTAGTGCACAGCTTTTTCCCTTAATACATGAGCTGAACCATGATATTGGGCAGGCGTGAACCCTATTGGCACCTGCACAGTGCAGCCGCGCCCTCGCTTATACGTGGAGGGGAGAGTGGCCACGAAGAAGAAGAAGGTCCTGTGGAGGATCAGGTTCCCTCTACAGTGGTATTTTTTTTTGTGTGGCTTCAGGTGTGCTTTAAAGGGGATTTCAATGTCTTGTGACTTTGCGGTGAACAGGTCACCTTTCTGAGTCTGGAGGCATGGGGAAGATGTGAAAATGGCATGATAGCTAGACAGGCTAGACAGGAGGGAGGGATTGTGGTAGGATTTTTTAAATAGTGTTTGAAGGACTATTCAATGTTTGAAGGCTAAGGAAAAAATGCCAGTGGAGAAAGAGAGGTTGAATAGTTCAGTCAGTGCAGGAGAGTAGAAGAGTGGACAGGTAGTGGAGGAAAATGAGTTAAGACGAGAACTGCAGGAGGTATGTTAATTAAGGGTGGAGTGTGAGTAGTGTGGGAGCTTTACTTCGAGCCAAGATATTACGTTTGAGTCTACCGTATATATTTTCTTTGGTGGCTAAGCGTGCATCAAAAAAGGGCGCGGGATATAGCCAAAATTTATAAGTTGTAATGTAAAACAATTATAAACAAAAATCAAGTGCTAAATAGGTTGAATAAACGGAAATGAAATGGCAAAATAGTCAAAAAGCGTCTATAACAAAAGACGATATTTACACTTGTATTAAGCATAGTAATACAATGGTAGATTTTACAGGTATTTTACTGCAATAATACCTAACTGTAGGCTCACACAGATATCTCCCTATCCCTATCCGCTAGACACCCCCCCCCCCTTTGTGTAAATATACATAATTTAATGAAATGCATATATTACAAATATTGTACTGTAAGTATACCTAACCCTACTCTCACACAGAACCCTCCCTGTACCTATCCCTAACCCCTAGACCCCCTGGTGGTGCCTAACCCTAACCACCCCCCGGTGGTGCTGGTACCTAACCCTAACCACCCCCCTGGTGGTGCCTAACCCTAAAACCCCCCTGGTGGTGCATAACCCTAACCACCCCCCTGGTGGTGCCTAACCCTAAGACCCCCTTGTGGTGCCTAACCCTAACCACCCCCCTGGTGGTGCCTAACCCTAACCACCTCTGGTGGTGCCTAACCCTAACCACCCCCCAGGTGGTGCCTATGCCTAACCCTAAATCTCCTCTGGTGGTGCCTAACCCTAACCACCCACCTGGTGGTGCCTAAACCTAACCATCCCTCTGGTGGTGCCTAACCCTAACCATCCCCCTGGTGGTGCCTAACCCTAACTATCCCCATTTCACAAACACCCTTACACACATATAAACAACAATATATTTAATCCTTAAAATACTTTAACATGAATAGAATAATTTATATATTTGTAATAGAATAAATAGCCTTAAAATCACAAACACATTAATATTATAAATAGAAAAAGGTATATATATATATATATATATATATATATATATATACATATATACATATATATATATATATATATATATATATATATATATATATATATATAATAGAATAAATCTTACAATCACGTACGCATTAAAAATATTAAAATAACGGTAATATTAACCACTTCACCACTGAGGGGTTTTACCCCCTGACCACCAGAGCAATTTTCACCTTTCCATTCATTCGTCTATAACTTTATTATTACTTATCGCAATTAAACTAACTATATCTTGTTTTTTCCACCACCAATTAGGCTTTCTTTAGGTGGGACATTATGCCAAGAATTATTTTATTTTAAATGTGTTTTAATGGGAAAATAGGAAAAATGTGGGAAAAAATTTATTATTTTTCAGTTTTCGGCCATTATAGTTTTTAAATAATGCATGCTACTGTAATTAAAATCCATGAAATGTATTTGCCCTTTTGTCCCGGTTATAAAACCGTTTAAATTATGTCCCTATCACAATGTTTGGCACCAATTTTTTATTTGGAAATAAAGGTGCATTTTTTTCAGTTTTGCGTCCATCCCTAATTACAAGCCCATATGTAACGATCGGTGTAACACAGAGAGGGTCTGATTACCGGTGAACTGCAGTATCACCGAGAATACAGAATATACCCGATTATTGATGATCAGCAGTATCACCGATAATCAGATATATCTACTAACCTCTGGACACCTGAGATATGTGAGTGTTGGTGCAACAGTAATACTTTGAGTACTGCACCTCAGGAGAAGGTACAGAAGCAGTAAGGAGTATTGCACAGAAGTATGTTCCTTCCGTTGGCCTAGACTTTCCCGGAGGAGGGGCTAGGCTGAAAGTAGGAAGGGCAGAGCGTGAGTGACACCAGTGAGAGGGTGTCACTAACAGGTCTGGGAACTGCCTCTAACAGTAAGGCCAGTTCTCGAGGTCGGGCAAGCCAGGTCGTTAACACACAGACAGATAAGGTACAGATTCAGGAGACAGATACGGAATCCAATGAACAGGCAGGGTTTGGCAACGGAGTATCAGAATAGCAAGGTACAGAATCAGGAGGCAAATACAGAGTCCAGGAACGAGCAGAGTTTGGCAACAGGATTTCAGAAATAGCAAGGTACAGAATCAGAGTTCAGAGGAATAGTCAGGCAGGCAAAAGGTCATAACAAATAATACAGTTCAATATTCCTAATGCTAAGGTGTGAGCTCCTTGATCATCAACACCTTTGGAAACTATGCTAGAACACAGGTCTGAGTGCTACCACGTAGTGATCGCAACGCCAGACACCAGAGAAATGACCAGCACCCAGTATATACAGTATACTATAGCGCTCTCCAGCGCCGCCCCTAAGTGCTGGACCAATGGAAGGTGGTGAAAATGTCAGCTGACTCTTCTCTGGCTGTCATATAAGCTCTGCCTCTCAGCGCGCGCGCGTCCTTCTGAACCTGTGTGGACTAGCAGTCCCAGCCACACCAGACATGTTTTGCAATGTATCCGCTGATTCGGGCGCGGGAGCCGCCGCACTGCTCTCCAAGCAAGCGGCGGCTTCCCCGCGTTCAACCACAATGTCAGTAGTATTGCTATGCGCGCAAACCGCCGCATCCAACGCGGACTCCACCGCTCTGCCCATGCGGCATGCGGCGGTTTCCTCGCGTTGTGCCGCCATGTTGGACGCGGAAACAGCCGCCTCACTCTGAGTACTTGCGGCGGCTTTTCCGCGTTTCCTCACAGTACCCCCCCTGAGGAGTGGACTCCGGACAACTCCTACCAGGCTTCTCAGGATGCAACGCGTGGAACTCCCTTCTTAATTTGTCAGCATGCATGCGCCCGTCAGGTACCTATGATCTCTCCTCAATACCATTTACTTTCCAATGAACCAGATATTGTACTGAGTTCTGAACTATGCGTGAGTCTAAAATCTTCTCTACTTCGTACTCAGGTTGGTCATCTATCATCGCAGGAGGAGGAGGAGTGGGACCCACATGGACTGCTGGCTTAAGCAGGGACACATGAAAGGATCTTCCGCCACGCATACTGGCAGGAAGATCAATGGCATAAGTAACATTGTTGATCTTTCTAGTTACTGGAAACGGACCCACAAACCTGGGCCCCAACTTGGCTGAGGGCTGTTTCAAGGTCAAGTGACGTGTGGACACCCAGACTAAGTCTCCTGGTTGAAACCTCCATTCTAAGGAACGTCTTTTGTCAGCTTGACCTTTTTGACTTTGAAACGCCTTCTCCAAATTATTTTTCACGATCCACCACGTCTTTAAATGACCTTTGCCAAGCCTCCAGAGCTGGAAACGGAGTGGAGGCGACTGGCAATGGGGAGAATTTAGGCAACTTCCCGGTCACTATCTGAAATGGACAAAATCCCGAGGAAGAACTTTTCAAATTATTGTACGCAAATTCTGCAAAGGGCAAAAACTTGACCCAATCATTTTGCGCTTCTGCCATGTAACACCTCAAAAACTGTTCCAATGATTGATTGACTCTTTCAGTCTGCCCATTGGTCTGTGGGTGGAAGCCCGACGAAAATGACAGTTCTATGCCCATTTGGTGACAAAATGCTGTCCAAAATCTCGAAACAAATTGGACTCCCCGATCCGACACTATGTTTTCCGGAATGCCATGCAATCGGAAAACGTGGCTGATGAACAAATCGGCCAACTCCTGGGCCGAGGGGAGTCCTTTCAAGGGCACAAAATGGGCCATTTTACTAAAGCGGTCGACTACCACCCAAATGACCGACATGCCCTCAGACCTGGGAAGTTCACCCACAAAATCCATGGACAAGTGGGTCCATGGCTCACTCGGGGTGGGCAAGGGCTGCAACGTTCCCACAGGTGCCAGCTGGGAGGGCTTACTCTTCGCACACACCGCACACTCTCTAACATACTCCTTGCAATCTGTTGCCAGAGAAGGTCACCACGCGCACCTGGCAACAAGATCCTGTGTTCTGGAGGCCCCAGGGTGTCCCGCATTTTTGTGTGAGTGGAACATCTGTAAAATCTGAAGACGGAATGGCAGTGGTATAAACATAACCCCCTTGGGCTTCCCCTCCGGGACGTCCTGCTGAAAGGGACCTAAAGTCTCTGTCCAATCTTTCCAAGTCTCAGTTGTTGCTAGTACCAGTTTCTGTGGGACAATGGTCTTTGGGGTGGAGGGCTGTGCTGTTTCCGGCTCAAAGCATCTGGACAGGGCATCTGACTTAATGTTTTTGCTACCCGGGGTGTACGTAATTATAAATCTGAACCTCGAGAAGAACAATGACCATCGAGCCTGACGGGGGCTTAATCTCTTAGCTCCCTCGATGTATTCCAAATTTTTGTGATCAGTGTAAACTGTAATCGTGTGTTCTGCTCCTTCCAACCAATGACGCCATTCTTCGAAGGCCAATTTGATGGCCAGGAGCTCCCTGTTGCCTATATCGTAGTTTCTCTCTGCCGGAGAGAACCTACGAGAAAAATAGGCACATGGGTGCAATCTACCCTGCAACCCTGACCGCTGGGACAGCACAGCCCCTACCCCGACCTCCGAGGCATCCACCTCAACAATAAAGGGATAGGAGGTGTCAACGTGTCTTAGGATGGGTGCAGAGCAAAACAAATCTTTCAAAGTGGAGAATGCATGCAGAGCTTCTGGAGACCAGTGGGTAGTATCTGCCCCTTTCTTAGTGAGACTGGTGAGGGGTGCAATGACAGTGGAGTACCCCTTTATGAACCTTCTATAGTAATTGGCAAAGCCAGAAATCTCTGAAGAGATTTTAACCCCACTGGTTAAGGCCATTCCAACACAGGAGAGACCTTGGCAGGATCCATAGACAGGCCCGAGGTGGAAATTATGTACCCTAAAAAGGTGACAGATGTTACCTCGAAGATGCACTTCTCCAATTTAGCGTAAAGCATGTTTTGCCTTAGTTTGTCCAATACAAACTTGACGTGTGTCCTGTGCTCAGAGAGGTTGTTTGAGAAAATAAGTATATCATCTAGGTATACTAACACGAATTTGCCCAACACCTCCCTGAATACCTCATTAATTAGTTCTTGGAAGACGGCCGGGGCGTTACACAGCCCGAAGGGCATCACTAGGTACTCGTAACGCCCGTCGGGCGTGTTAAAGGCTATCTTCCATTCATCGCCCTTTCTAATCCGCACCAGGTTGTATTCACCCCGTAAATCCAATTTTGAAAAGATCTTAGCGTCGGTAACCTGTGTAAACAAGTCATCTATCAGGGGCAATGGGTAGCGATTCTTCACTGTGATTTTATTCAGGCCCCGGTAATCAATACATGGCTGCAGGCCTCCGTCTTTTTTGTTAACAAAAAAGAACCCTGCACCAGCGGGCGACCGGGAAGGGCGAATGAACCCCTTGGCTAAATTTTCACGAATGTACTCCTGCATGGCCACTTTCTCTGGCCCAGAGAAATTGTAGAGATGACCCCTAGGGGGCATACAACCAGATCGGAGATCGATGGGGCAATCAAACGGGCGATGTGGAGGTAACTTATCAGCAGCCTTGGGACAGGACACATCGGAATACTCGGAATATTGTACTGGCACACCCTCCAAATCAATCCTGGTCTGGCCCAATGTCACCCTCCCTAAACACTGCTGAAAACAATGAGTTGACCAGCTAGTTAGCTGACCAGTAGCCCAATTGATCTGTGGGGAGTGAAGGTGCAACCATGGCATGCCAAGGATGACTGTGGAGGTGGTCATGTGTAACACAAAAAAATGCAGTTTCTCCTTATGTAACACCCCTATAGTGACTTCCACCTCTGGTGTCTGAGACAGCGGATGATTACTTTGCAGGGGGGAATCATCTACTGCCGTAACCTGAATGGGTGGTTTTACCGGGGTGAGCGGAATACCCAATTTCTTTGCAAATTCGAAATCCATAAAATTAGCTGCAGAGCCGGAATCAACAAAAGCCTCAGAAACCTCAGTTTTATCTTCCCATGTAACAGTACAAGGAAGAAGTAATCGTTTATCTTCTAGGGGTAAAAGTCATGCGCCTAGGGTGTTACCCCCTACAACTCCTAGGCGGTAGCGTTTCCCGACTTGTTAGGGCAATTACGTACTCTATGACCCCCCTCTGTGCAGTAAAGACACAGCTGCTCAGACATCCTACGTCTTCGCTCCACTTGGGATAGTTTCGACCGACCAATTTGCATTGGTTCGGGTGGAAGCGAGACGGGAGGAGGTGGAGTTACTGGAGGCGCAGCGTAGGACACCATTCTTACATGACTACTACCCCGGGTCTGTTTCTGATAGCGCAGCCTGCGGTCGACTCGAATGGCCGATGAAATGGCCTCATCGACTGTTTTTGGTTCAGGCAGACTTAACATGAGATCTGAGACCTCATCTGACAACCCTGATAAGAAACAATCTAAGAGGGCATAGGTGTCCCACCTGGCTGAAACTGACCACCTCCTAAATTCGGCTGCGTAATCCTCGACCGGACCCTTGCCTTGACGCAAAAGCTTGAGCTTCCGCTCAGAAGTCGCAGCAAGGTCTGGGTCATCGTAAATTACTGCCATAGCTTTAAAAAATTCATCCACTGAGGTGAAGGCTAAGTCTCTGGTGGGCAAACTGTACGCCCACGTCTGAGAATCGCCTGATAACAAAGTCTTAATAAATGTGACCCTTTGGGCCACAGTTCCAGAAGATCGGGGTCTCAACTCAAAGTAAGATAACACTCTACTTCTAAAATTTCGGAAGTCAGATCTGTGACCAGAAAATTTCTCAGGTACAGGCAAACGTATGTCAGAGCTAGGATGGGATCGCACCTCATCCACTGCTGTCTGGAGGGTTTGTAAAGAACCAGACAAGGCGTAAATCATAGTCTTGTGACTACCCAGCACTTGGTTGATGTTTTCCACCGTGTTTTCCACCCAGATGGTCAGTGTGTGCGTCCATTTGCATTTTGGTCTGGCGTTCTGTAACGATCGGTGTAACACAGAGAGGGTCTGATTACCGGTGAACTGCAGTATCACCGAGAATACAGAATATACCCGATTATTGATGATCTGCAGTATCACCGATAATCAGATATATCTACTAACCTCTGGACACCTGAGATATGTGAGTGTTGATGCAACAGTAATACTTTGAGTACTGCACCTCAGGAGAAGGTACAGAAGCAGTAAGGAGTATTGCACAGAAGTATGTTCCTTCCGTTGGCCTAGACTTTCCCGGAGGAGGGGCTAGGCTGAAAGTAGGAAGGACAGAGCGTGAGTGACACCAGTGAGAGGGTGTCACTAACAGGTCTGGGAACTGCCTCTAACAGTAAGGCCAGTTCTCGAGGTCGGGCAAGCCAGGTCGTTAACACACAGACAGATAAGGTACAGATTCAGGAGACAGATACGGAATCCAATGAACAGGCAGGGTTTGGCAACGGAGTATCAGAATAGCAAGGTACAGAATCAGGAGGCAAATACAGAGTCCAGGAACGAGCAGAGTTTGGCAACAGGATTTCAGAAATAGCAAGGTACAAAATCAGAGTTCAGAGGAATAGTCAGGCAGGCAAAAGGTCATAACAAATAATACAGTTCAATATTCCTAATGCTAAGGTGTGAGCTCCTTGATCATCAACACCTTTGGAAACTATGCTAGAACACAGAAACAGACAAGGTCTGAGTGCTACCACGTAGTGATCGCAACGCCAGACACCAGAGAAATGACCAGCACCCAGTATATATACTATAGCGCTCTCCAGCGCCACCCCTAAGTGCTGGACCAATGGAAGGTGGTGAAAATGTCAGCTGACCAGCTTGGTCAGCTGACTCTTCTCTGGCTGTCATATAAGCTCTGCCTCTCAGCGTGCACGCGCGTCCTTCTGAACCTGTGTGGACTAGCAGTCCCACCCACACCAGACATGTTTTGCAATGTATCCGCTGATTCGGGCGCGGGAGCCGCCGCACTGCTCTCCAAGCAAGCGGCGGCTTCCCCGCGTTCAACCACAATGTCAGTAGCATTGCTATGCGCGCAAACCGCCGCATCCAACGCTGACTCCACCGCTCTGCCCATGCGGCATGCGGCGGTTGCTTCGCGTTTTGCCGCCATGTTGGACGCGGAAACAGCCGCCTCACTCTGAGTACTTGCGGCGGCTTTTCCGCGTTTTCTCACACCATAGTTTATAAAGTAACAGTGTTGTACCCTCCTGACATAAATATTTAAAAAGTTCAGTCCCTAAGGAAACTATTTATGTATTTTTTTTATTGTAATTTTTTTAATTTTTTTTTAATTAAAAAAAAAAAAAAAATTGGGAGTGTGGGAGGTAATGAGTTAATTTTTTGTGTAAAAGTAATTTATTTGTATGTGAAAAATGTTTAGGGTGTAGTTTTACTATTTAGCCACAAGATGGCCACAGTAACTTTTTGTTTAATGCGACCTCCAAGCGTCCTTCCGGACGCTTGGAGGAAGTAGTAGGAGGCTGGGTAAGTGTTTTTTTTTCACAATGATCGCGCTGCTCATTGGAGCGCAGCGGATCATTGTGGGGCTTAGATGGACGAACGGGAATGGATTTTCCCATTCATTGATCTCCGGGCGGTGGGCGGCGTGTTTATGAGCGGGAATGCGCGCTACAGCGAGCGGGAGCGCGGGCAGCGGCGGGAGCGCAGAAAGTACGGATTTCTCCGTCCCTGGGGGTTAAAGGATGGAAAAAGGGACGGAGAAATTTGTACGGGCGGGGGTAAAGTGGTTAAAAGCGATATGTTAGTAAGTTAATAAATCGGAAAACTATAATCGACGCATTATAAGTGTAAAAAACAAAGTTAATACCAAAGTGATGTATTTCTAATAGAATAAGGTTGAAAACGATATTTAAGCATTATACGTATGCAAACGAATTTTAAAATGATAAAATAAGTGTAAACGAAAATTTACTTGTTACAGTATTGAAAGTGAAATTTAAAAATGAAAAAGTAAGTAAAACCTCCTATAAGCGAGATTTAAAAATGAAAAAATAAGTAAAACACAGTCAAAACGAATTTGTAAACGATATTTGTAATAAACCTTATTCTGTAAACGAAAACTTTTGTTAACACGATCCCTGCAACCGCCATTTCTCGGGCACCCAAATTTCCTGTCGGGCGCCCAATACCCGATATTTTGCATTGCAGTATATGGCGGTGCCCTTTTTGTCCATTAGCCATATGCGCCCTTTTTTACTGTTTCCGTGGCTAATGGCTATGTAGACTTTGTCTTATTGTCTAGGATGGAGATGGCGCTATAAGGGGGATGGGATGTAAGATGTACAAGGGAATGTGGCAAATAGGTGGCATGGTTTAGATGTTTGAGAAAACATGAGTGCTGAGAAGAACTTTAGCTTGGCCATAGTAAGCACTATATTGAGCTAATGTAGCTTTAGCTTAGGCTTGCAAGGAAGTGACAGTTGAAGCCAAAGCCACATTTTTTTCCACTTTCATCCAGCTGCACAAGCAGCTTTTTGTAGACATCTTGTGTGTTTTTTGAGCCATGGCCAGGGCTTAATGAAACAGAGGAGCACAGGTGGAAGAGTAAGTAAGTGCAATAGAGTGCAATTATATTGGAAGATACTGTAGCTAGGTCAGGAGAGGAGATATTGGAGAGACAGAGCTAGGGGTCAAGCAATGGAGTCTAAGCAAAGGATATATTTTCAGATATGGATGTGACAAGGGAGGGCAGAATGTGGAGACATTAAAGGTAGAAGATTGGTCAGATAGTGGAAATGCTGAGTTTTTGAGGAGGGTGACGGAACAAAGTTCAGAGAAGACAAGATCAAGTGTATGTTAAGGAGGGTTAATGGGGCTGCATGTGTTCTGTCCATAACTGAAGGAATCAGTGATAGAGAGTAACTTGGGTGAGAGTGGGTTGCTGACAAAATCCACTGCAATACTGATGCTTAGGGTGGAAAAGTCATTGGAGAGAATGTGAGTGAGCCAGGGGGCAAAGCTGTCTATAAACTGGTAGATGGAACAGAGGAACCAACATACATCAACTATAAAAGACAGACAACATGTTATATTTTCAGTAAAAAGAAGATGAGAACGGGATGAGCAGGGTGGGCTCGGTAGATACAGGGAGAGGAGAGCAGGAGACCCACATCACCACCTGTCATATTGCCAGATCTGAGTGTGTCAGTGAAGTGCCGGCCAAGCATAGACTCCTGGTACAAGAAGCTCATGTAGTAACTGCAGTAAGATTTTACTCCACAGAAGGACACAACTATATTCATAGTAGATATTGCCAGCACCCAGGAAATCAGCACAGCGGGGATGATTTTCTAAGTCTGAAAAATATTGGGGATGGGGAATGTGAGTGATTCTACACTGGATAGTTTTAATGTTTAGAACCATTGTTTTAAGGTCATTTCAGATTGAGGGATGCTGGAAGGTTAGTGCATTAGGCTCTGTAGCCACTAAGCCTGAATTTGGGCTGAATCTGCAGTGTTCCCTGCATGCGAGCTGCAGGGGGAAATGCTGCCTATTTATTTCATCGCCAGTGCGATCTGGACCACATGCTGCAGATATCTGCAGCACGCAACCAAATCACTATAGCCGTGCATGGTTTAGTGATTTGGGCTTCGGCTACACATCAAAATGGGAGCCACGAGTCCTAGAGGAAACGGGCCCTTATGCTAGGTACCCACCATACGTTTTATCGGCAGATAGATGGTTCGATAGATAAATTCCAACATGTCTAATATTATTTCTGATCGGTTTTCTGGTCGATTTCTCATAGAAGTGAATGGAAATTGATAAGAAAAGATAAGAGTATCGAGTGGAGAATCAATCGTACGGAAAACCTGACCGAAAAAACGCATCGTGTGTACCTAGCATTAGTGTTTGTGCAAGTGCAGACTACACACTCTCACTGTAAGAACTTATCTTTAATAAATCTCAGACAGTTGGGATTAGTTAAAATGAGATGGAGAGATGGAGGAGATGCATGATGCTTCCTGCAGCACCAGGAGACACAGCAATGGACTGAAATATTCCTCCTAGCTGATTGCTTATCACTTTTATTTTGAAACATGTCCTGTCCTGGTGCCTGTCCTGACATTATACCGATGGCCTCAATTAGCCAAAAGTATTTTATCAAATATCCGTCGTCAAACGTTTGTTGTTTGGTATGTATGGTAATGTCTTGTTCACACTATGTACATTACGATGTGCCATAACACAGTGCGATTTAGGAATGCAGTGCTCATCTAACTCAGCGGACGTGTTTACATCCCTGCATCGCAATGGATACCTTTATTCTACTACTCTGTTATTTAGATAATGCACGCTTTTTGTTGTGCTGTAAATGATCTTATGGGTGTTCCTCGTGCATGTTAACAGACTGTTTCAATGTTATGAAATGTACGTGTTATGCAAAATGCAGTGTAACTGAAGCCATAGACAAGAGGAGGCTCCTAAACTATACTGAAAATGCTCATCACTAGTGTGTGGACACTTTTAAAGTGAACCTTAAAGAGGAACTCCAGTGAAAATAATGTAATAAAAAAGTATTTCATTTTTACAATAATTATGAATAAATGATTTAGTCAGTGTTCGCCCATTGTAAAATCTTTTAAATCCCTGATTTACATTCTGACATTTATTACATGGTGACATTTTTACTGTTGGCAGGTGATGTAGCTGCTGCATGCTTTTTTGGCAGTTGGAAACAGCTGTAAACAGCTATTTCCCACAATGCAGCAAGGTTCACAGACAGGAAACTGCCAAGAGTACGTACTTGGAATTTCTTTGTGGGAGGGGTTTCACCACAATATCAGTCATACAGCGCCCCCTGATGGTCTGTTTGTGATAAGGAACAGCTACTGATTGGGATAGAGTTCAATTCTTGGTCGGAGTTTCTCTTTAAAGAGAACCCAAGGGGAACCTCAGGTCAAAAGTGAAATACTTACTTTCTGGATCCTGCTGAGGCCTCCCACACCATCCTCCAGCTCTGCTGAGCAAGCAGATTTCCCCTCAAAGGAATCCAACCAGCTCAGTGTCAGAGTCCTTGTGCTTGTGGCTGCTTTTACTCTTCAAGCATGGGCACTGCTGTACTAAACCTGTGCGTGCAGCCATTCATGCCTACGCTGTCTTCTGCCTCTGCATGGATCCCTCCTGCACATTTTGACTGCACTCCTCTTCATGCACGAGTGTGACCACACTGCACTCGCACGAGTACAGTCGCACATGTGCAGTAGCACAGAATTGCTTTGGCATGAACGGCTCCTGCTTACCGCGCAAGCATGGCCGTGCTCCCAAAGGAGCAGTATGGCGACGCCCGTGCATGAAGCATAGTGCATTGGTGAGCATGGAATCCAACAGGAGCTTGATGGACTCCTCTAAAGTGCTCCACACTCGGCAACAGAGGACTTAAGGACAGCGTGGGAAACTTCTGCAGGATCCAGAGTCTTTCCTTTCCTTAGCAGGGCCAGTTCTAGACTTTTTGCTGCCTGAGGCAAACTTGTGAGGATGCGCCCCCCCCGATTTGGAATTATCGCACAGTACATGAGAATTTGCACTGCACATTATACTGTAGGTGTGGTGTGCCCCCCAAAAAACAACCTCAGTATAAGTAGGTAGCCAGGTATAGGTGCCCCCAGTATAGGTAGCAAGGTATAGATGCCCCAAGTATAGGTTACCTAGGTACAGTTTCCCCCAGTATAGGTTAGCCAGGTATAGTTGCCCCCAGTATAGGTTAGCCAAGTACAGTTGCCCTCAGTATATGTTAGCCAGGCACAGTTGCCCCCAGCATAGATAGCTAATAGGACGCAACTATGGTGCTTCAGTCTTATCAGCTTCATGCTGCAATCATCTATCCCTCCATCTGTGGCAGCCACTCATTCTCTACCCGCTTCAGTCTTCTGCACCTTGTGTGTAATCACGTAAGGTCCAGAACCAGGAAGTGTAGAATAAGTGGCGCCGAGGAAGATGGAGAGGCAGATTATTACAGTCTGGAGCCAGTGTAACTGAAGCACTGCAGCAGCGTCCAATTCTGCCGACAGGACACAGGATGGGGGGCCTAGGAGAGGGAGGGAGGAACGAAGTCGGGCCATCTCACTTTCTGCTCAGCCTATGGCTGGAAAACCGGCACCCTCTTGCACATCGTGATCACACGAGTGCGACCCCACTGCACTCGCACAAGTACAGCAGCGCCTGTGCAGTAGCACAGAGTTGCTTAGGCATAAATGGCTCCGGCTTACCATGCAAGTGCGCCCGTGCATGAAGAGGAGTGCAGTGATGAGCATGGAATCCAACAGGAGCTTGTTGGATTCCTTTGAGGGGTCTGCACTCGGTAACGGAGGACTGGAGGACGGCATGGGAAGCCTCTGCCGGATCACGAGGCTTACTTCTCCTTAGGTGAGTATTAAACTTTTGACACAAGGTTTGCCTTGAGTACTCTATTAGTGAAAATATACTGATGAGATAAACAATTGAATTTTTCCTCCTACTCCTAAAAATTACTTACTTTATATTATGTTTAAAAGCTTAAAAAAGTACATTTATTGTTTTGTCTCATCTCAGTGACAAAGTCTGTCTTGTGTCTCCGGAAACCAAAATATATGAACTATTGACATTTTTTTTAATCTCTCCCCTGCGCTGAAAACGTAAGTTCTCTGCCAGGAAAGTGTTTTATGGCTGTAACTCTTCATCATTGAGGGACAGTGATAGTCTAAGACTTGGTTCTGACTGCAGAGAAACTGGCAGTGGCATAACTGAATATTAATCACTTCCCCTCCAAGGGTTTTTCACCTTAAAAAAAACAGAGCAATTTTCACTTGTCAGCACTCCTTCCATTCATTTGCCTATAACTTTATTACTACTAATCACAACAAAAACAATCTACTGTATATCTTCTTTTTTGTGCCACCAATTAGGCTTTTTTTGCAAGGTTCTTTTCACTGCATTTTAACAGGAAAAATAAGAAAAAATGGAAAAAATTCATTATTTCTCAGTTTTCGGCCATTATAATTTTAAAATAATACATGTTACCGTAATTAAAACCCACAGATTTTATTTGCCCATTTGTCCTGGATATTGCAATGTTTAAAAATGTTTCCCTAGTACAAAGTATGGCGCCAATATTTTATTTGGAAATAAAGGTGCATTTTTTTAGTTTTGCGTCCATCACTAATTACAAGCCCATAATTTAAAAAATAACAGTAAAATACCTTCTTGACATATATATTAAAAAAGTTCAGTCCCTTAGGTAACTATTTGTGTATTTTTTTAACTGTATATTTTTTTTTTTACAACATTTTTTGAGGGGGTAACTACTGGGGAAAGTGGGAGGTAAGGGGTTCATTTTAAATGTAAAAAAAGTATTTTAATGAAAAAATGTTTGTAGATGTAGTTTTACTATTTGGCCACAAGATGTCCTTGCGCATAACTTTCCTATGCATGGTATTACTACGCAAACAGGAAGTTATGCGTGGACGTGTAAATATCTTTTTTTTGTGAATGACGGCGCCGTCTCATTGATGGCCGCGGTCTTTCCCTTGGGGACTTAGATCAATGAATGAGAGCTGTGTTCCAATTCATTGATCTACTGTCTAGCGATCAGTGGCAG
Source organism: Hyperolius riggenbachi (assembly GCF_040937935.1). Taxonomy (NCBI): domain Eukaryota; kingdom Metazoa; phylum Chordata; class Amphibia; order Anura; family Hyperoliidae; genus Hyperolius; species Hyperolius riggenbachi. Next base: position 191,666,716 of record NC_090649.1, read on the forward strand.
TAATGAGCGCGGGAGTGCGCAGGGGAGGAGGCGGGCGAGCGGGAGCACGCACAAGCATGGGATGTAGTTTCTCATCCCGGGGGAGGGAAAGTGGGGACAATGCAGGGACGTAGATACTCATCCCGAGGGAGGTGAAGTGGTTTAATCTTTCGGGCAGAAAAAGAATAAAAGGAACATAGCTTATGTATTTGTTTGCTTGCCCCTGTACATACACGTCTATCATCATCATGTCACTTGCCACTTAAGGTTCCCTTTAAGCCGGATACACAGTGATGTAACTACAAACCATGGGGCCCATCTGTGAAAATTGCATGGGCCCTACCCACCTAAGTTCCACCCTCCCTTAGAAAGAAGCACTCCACCGAGTGAGCACAGCATGACAGTAGAAGCATCATACATTACCTGTTGACAGCTGAGCTGGTGACATGTCCTCTTTACTCCTCTATTCAGTAGTGCCATACAGTGTAATTCCTTATGGCTCCTGTCTCTGCATGTCATGTGACATGCATCAGGTGCCACAAAGAGACACATTGTAAGGCACAGCTGAAGAGAAGAGGATGCGTCGCTAGCTCCGCAGGCGACAGGTAATGTATGACGCTTTCGCTGTCATGCTCTGCATCCCTTAGCCCCAGCCCTCCCTGCCTTGCCCCTCCCTACCTGCCTTGGACGAGGACCCAGCATTGGAGTAAGTAGACGTGCAACCGCAATGGTTACAGTTATGCCCTTTACAGATAATAAATAAATACCCAAGCTGGGATATTCATTTGGGACCATCTCAACTGAGAACCTAGCATGTGTAACTGCCACTGCAGATCACTAAACATAGGCAAACACGGGGGGGATTACAGCTACCCAGAATCCCCCCTCAGACCAGTGCCAGTGCAGTGTCTGGAGACAGGCAGAAGTTGAGACACCAGAATATCTGCAGGCATCCTGGAGCTCACAGCACTGCCCACTTTCTTTCCCTGCTACAGTTGACTTTGGATGTAGCAGCAGCATGTGTACAGAGCATAGAGCATAGAGCAGCTCTGGGGAGAGAGACCTTTTTAGGAATTCCCCCCCCCCCCTTTGAAAATCCTGGGTTTGCCCCTGCTAAATGAGAAGTAACAAACGAGCAGCATTATTTTATGTTGTTCTCCATTCAGGGGAACACTGCCCCTTTTCCCTCCTCTCTTCATAGAACAAGACATGGTTTTATGCAACGGCCAAGCAGCATGTTTGTACAACGCTTATGTCTAAAACGGTAAACCTAGGGGTCAATTAATGAATATATGGATGAAAACAGCTTTAATTTACTGTGGCCTGTTTAGTGTCAGATGAATTATAACTCACAATGGCGTAGCAATAGGGGTTGCCGAGGTCTCAACCTCACCGGGGCCCCTGGATGGCCCTCTCTCAACTGCAGTATTAGCTCTTTATTGGTCCTGTGCTTGTAATGATCACTTGAATGAATGCTTTGAATGGTAGTAATCCTTAACACACTGTTCCCCATCCCATTCTTGCACCTCTGACACTGTGCTTGTCCTTGGCAGGTTTTGGTGTGCCGTATCAATTGTTAAGGGGCCCATACACTCAGCCGATTTTCTGGCCGACCGATCGATCCCAATCGATCGATTGCAAATCGGTTGGCCAATTGACCGATCGATGGCCGATTTCGATCGATTTCGATAGATTTCCATCGAACTGGAAGGGTGGAAAATTTAGGTCGATCTGATGAGATTGCTTATCAGTTTGCATTGGCCTTAATGGAAATCTGAAGGCAAAAAAATGCCATCAGATCGAATTTCAATAGATTTCAAACGGAAATCTATTGGAATTGTATCCTGGTAAAAAATGTTATAAAAACGCATCAGATAGATCATCAGATGCATTTCTTATCTATCTGCTGCCAATCCGACGAGTGTATGGGCACCTTTATGTATAGAGTGCTTGGGAAGGGAGGGCATGTAAAACTCGCATGGGGCCCATAACTCCTTATGCCACTGTTTAATTATACATACAATACATACAATAATCATACAATCGCAAAATCATACACATTAAGCTTAAACACAACATAAAGCTAAGAGTGGAGTGCTGTGTGGAGTCTATGACTGCCAGTGCCAGCAGGAGGGGTGAGCTGAATGGGAGATGCTTGTTTCTAGTGGTGAGTAAAATCACATGAATGTATGTAGACTCCACTGTACAACTAATACTGGAACAGCATCTCTTCTGTCCCTGATTAACAAGCCTCATCACCGACCGGGAAATCCCATTCTATGGTCAGACACGCAACAAAGAGGTGGGAGCTGCAGTGCGAAGCACCATGAAGTTCAACTTGTGGAAAAAAAAAAGGGGAAAGATTTTTAACCCATTGACACATCCCCCTCTGCTGATTCATTGATCTAAAAAAGCTTTAAATAGAGGGAGGGGTGGAAGGCTTTGCTTAGTCTGTACAGCTGCAGAACACAGACACAGCTCCACCAGCATCACCTTAGGAGTTAGGACCATACTCAGCTAATAGGGTAGGTGACATGTGGATTTTATGATTTCTCCTGTCATTCCCCAGCATGCCAATCTATGCAGTACACTCATTTCTTTTATTAAGTTTTGATGCAGAATCTGGCTGTAACTGTAATATGATCTGTATGAAAGAGAAGACCTTTCTAAATCAAGTTAACATGTGGTTTCTTCAGTCACCATATGTCTGTACTTTAGTAATCTTACTAGCAGCTGCATTTACTTCTATATAACATTACTTAGTAAGACTGGCGAAGTTAAAGCAATCAGTGAAATTACTTGATATAATATGAAGTCAATGAAACATCCGCAGGATATTACCATTAGGGTTCTTTCACACTGTGACTGTTTCATCACAACCGACAAATGTTATCGTATCACAACTCGATGCAATGATATTCCTATGGTGCTTTCACACTGAGTGTGGTGCGGTGGGTTCCAAAGCAGTAACACCAACATGCTGTGCGTTTACTGCGCACTGTGCACATTTACAGTGGTAGTAAAGCATACTTTCATTCTACTGTATGCTTCACTGTATGGTCACATAGCACAGCTAATGGCACCTCTGCATTGCGATATTATCACAACATAACATGCACAGTGCAAAAAAACCCTAAATGTGAATGTTGCTTGGCATTTTACATTTTCTAGAGTTAAACTTCTTCACAAACTTACCGTACATTTATTCCTGAATAATGTTTCTTCCGTTCAGTTTAGTGAATGGGAAGAAACAAACTTTCTTACCAATGTACCCTTTCATTTACTTTACTGCCATGCTTTGTTGTGGATCGGATGCAGCAGATTGCCACTCTATCCTGCTGTAAGTTTAATAGTTTTAATAGTGTGTACACACAAGCCAGAGCAATCTAATGGCATCCAAAGTGCTGAAGTGCAGAAATCTCCGACCTGAATGAGAAGTGCTGGATGTCTTCCAGTTACAATGACGTTATTTTTGGAAGGATGTTATGCACGTAAAACACTATTCTGGGACCACATGAATCTCTTTGTAAGAATATCCTTCTAAAACACCGGGACAATACTTTGGCTGCTAATTAAAGGTCTCCAAGAAAAACTGCATCTGCCTACAGATCATTTTTGTTTCCAACACATGTGGTGAGGAAAAGCACATTATTCGTGGATGCGCTGCACTGGGGTAGTAAGGTGTGTAAATGGTTTGGTCTGCACTGCAGCCCTAGGGTCTTGGATGTGTACATTCAAAAGCATCCCAAGCTAATTTGGGCATGGGGTTTACCAGAAAACATTTTTGGTTTAAAAGGCGCAGGAAATAACAGTCAGTAGTAGAATATCAGTCAATCTACCTACTTCTACTACTTAATTCATATAGTGAAATATTGGTAATATTTGCAGATATTTCACTATGACTTAGCCTCTCCTTATACTCACACAGAACACCCCTGGTGGTTCCTAACTTTAACCCCCCTCTAGGTGGGGCCCTAACCTTAACCAGCCCCCCCCCCCACCGGTGGGCCCCTAACATTAACCCCCCTCTAGGTGCAGCCCTAACCTTAACCAGCCCTCCCCCCCAACTGGTGGGCCCCTAACATTAACCCCCCTCTAGGTGGGCATCTAACCTTAACTCCCCCTGGTGGACAACTAATCCTAACCCTGTGGCTTAGCTCCAAATCTGATGCGCCATTTTTAGCTGTTTTGTCTTGGATACAAAGATTCAATACACTTTTCCTACTAAGTTCTCCTAGGAGATATTTTTTCATCTTCTATTTAAAATAACTTTTCAACACTCCGCAGCTGAAAAAAACCAAAAAGTGGGCGAAAAAATATTCTCAAAATTATTAAGAGTGTTTTCCTGCTCGCCGGTCGCTTAAAAGGCATTTTATTTATCTTACTTTTACCTATTTAACTTTACTTTTACCATATTTATTTTACCTAGGAGAAATAGTGAATTGAATAAGGGCCAGATAAGTTCACTATGATGAGGCTGGTTAGGGTACTGGCTCTCCGCTATGACATAGCTGGTTTTGGAACCCAGAGGATTTATCGGTTGCGAATGGAAAGTTGGCAACGAGGGGTTACCTTGCATAGATACCACCAGTGGTGTAGCTAGAGATCATTGGGCCCCATAGCAAAACTTTTATGGAGCCCTCAGATGTAGGCGCTCTTAAGCAATGCCACCTGTCCCTACCCTGTGGATATGAGTTAATTGGTAAATTTACATTAACATGCAATCAAAACTGCACATAGTTTATAGTTTAAAAAAATTAAAGGTGAATACATTAAGGGGACGCTGAGGAGTAACCTAAATTAAAAGCCCACCATACGCCGCGAGGTCCCCCGGCGTCCTCCTTGCTCCTCTCCATGTCCCGCCGGTGGCTCCCATTACTGGCGACACTCGGGTCGGGTGTCGGACCGACTCTTATTGGATCCTGACGCTCATCGTCAACACGGCGGCCGGTGTGACAGGACTGCGTATGCGCGTTTTTCTAACTCTAAACCCCGCATGTCCAGACTTGCCAGGCCGGCTGGCGCGATGACACGTAGCGGCCAGCGTGATGACGACGAGTGTCAGAATGCAAGAAGAGTGGCCCGGCCCGGGTGTCGCTGGTAACGGGGAGCCACCAGCAGGACATGGAAAGGAGCCAGGGGGACGCCAGGGGATCTCGCGGCCTACGGTGGGCTGGAGGAAGCCCCAGGCAAGTGAAATCTTTTAAATTAGGTTACTGCTCAGGGTCCCTTTAAGTACCCACTGGACACACTATGCTTCAGGGCCCCATAGCAGCTGCTATGGCTGCTATAGCTATTGCTACGCCCCTGGATACCACTCTTCAGCTATTATTTGCTCTAATGGTGGGCGGTGATGATTTTGACCCATGGTCCTTAGATTGTGCACTCTGATGACAAAAGGTGGATATCAGTAAGGGTTATCTACTGGCATCAGTGTTGCCAACTCATCCCTTTAATTACTGACACATCTAAGTTATACAGGTTCTGGGGCTATTTGCACATAATCAGTGCTTTAACTGCATCTACCTAGCCACAAAACCTGTATAATTCTTATGTGTCAGTAATTCAAGGGATGAGTTGGCAACACTGACTGGCATTAGGCATAGATTAGTATATAAAGCCCTGTTCATGCAACATTTATTTCCCTCTGCTTTTTAGAACATGAACAGTTGGAGAGTGGGCTTTCTCACAGAAAGCCTATAATACTGGCACAATGGCAGTGGGGTGTGATCAGCAAATGCAGTGAATTCTGCATGATTGGTGCAATGGTATTGAGTCTGCATTCCATTTATTGCAACTGAAGAACACCAGAAATCATATAGCAAGTGCACAGGAAAAACATTGGCATTTTTCCCTCTGTGTTCAGTGATTTGCAACGTGAATGGGGTTGAGGTTACTGTTAATTGCTAGGGTTATAAAGATTGGGTTAGGCATAAGGAAGCGGTTAGTGTTGGGGGAAAGTTAGGGTCAGGAAGGCAGCAAGAAATAGTTTACTTTATGGGAGGAGCTTAGGGATAGGCATCAGGTTTTTTCGCCAAGTGGATTAGTGACTTATTCAATTAATGGGGAGAAGAGACAATAACACCATGACAAATACATTGAAAACATGAATCAGGTATTGGAAATCAGTTTGCCTAACCCAGCATGTATGCTTAAAGCCATTTCGCTGAATCCATACAGGACTATATTCCCACCGCTGCCTCCATCTGCACAGAGTTTGTGTTCTCCTTGTCTTTGCATGAGTTTCCTACCATAATTTAAAACATACTAGGAGATGAATTGGCAGCTGAGCAGGCTAACCTTAGAATGTGTGAGCACTCATGTGAATGTGGTGCTGGGACATTATGTAAGTGGTGGGGGATGGATGTCAATGGTTCTGTACACAGTTCAATGCGCTGAGTATGATGTTGGCTGTATACAACTACAGGAAATAATAAACAAAAAAACGTCAGTGGCAGTCACATCCTGCACAGGTTGAAGTGAGATGAATGGTGGGAAGTTGCCTGTCATGATCTCTAGACATGGGTAAGTCTTGGTGTTTGTCAGTGAGATGTCAGCTCTCCTGGGAATCTGTATAACTAAGAATCTGTGCCTTCAGTAGAGACAGTGTTACACACAGTTTCCCACACAGCTATATTACTTCAATGTATTTATAATGTGGAAACAGCTGCCATTTTCAGTGGCCCTGGCTAAAGGTCACGAATGCATAATTACATAACACTTGTTGATCGAGGGTCATGTTATTCTAACATTCTTCCAGGCTGCTGCTTGCTGGGCCAGTAACCACCAAAAAAGCAACTAAAAAACTATTGGTTTATCATTCTGATTGATCTTAGAAAATGAATGGTGTCATTTACTTGGTTGATATGGGTTAGTATATTCTGAATGTCACTGCTTCTCTCTGCATTGTCTTTAGTCAAACCTTTGCCTAAAAGCACACCTGAAGTTAGAGGGATAATGAGGCTGCCATATTTAATTCCTTTTTAAACAATACCAGTTGCCTGGCTGTACTGCTGATCTTTTAGGCCTCAGTAGTGCCTGAATCACACACCTGAAACAAGCGTGTCAGGCTTTAGTCAAACATTTCATCTGCATGCTTGTTTGGGGTCTATGGCTAAAGGTATTAAGCTGAATACTCACCATGCGACAGAGGAAGATGGATCCAGCGACATCATGGGTACAGACCTTTAGAGGCAGAGAATAAGCTGGGCGGCCAGGTGTTTAAAAGGAAATAAATATGGCAGCCTCCATATCCCTCTCACTTCAAGTTCCCTTTGAGGCATAGTTAAAAAATGTAAGTAATTATTTGCAGCCTGAAATAACAGACATGCTTATCACAGTATTCGTCCCTTATTATTTTTTTCCCCCATAGCTGATTTCTATTGCCTGTCTTTTTATTGTATCAGAGCTGCCATCTTGCTGGTGATGTCAGTTCTATGCAGAGAAAATGGAAAATTCACTGCACTTATTTTGCCTGCTGTGCATAGTTATCTCAGACTATCGCCCAAAAAGTTAGCAGTCATAACAGAAACCGTTTCATATTACATCTTTGTTTCGTACAATGGGGCATTATTTCTCGACAATTTGGGGCCTCAAGCAAAGCAATCTCTCCCCCTCCCCACAATCTAGTTCAATGACACACCATACTACAGTGTAGATGAATTAGAGAATTATTATTAATAATCATAGTAATAACAATAATTTACAAAGCACCAGCACAGATAGTTACAAGGAAATGGGTTAGACAGCAATTGAAAAGGTAAGCAATAGATCATACAAGAGGATGGAAAATATGTAATCACCTTACACAGCAGTAATGACACATAGGAGGAGAGAGGTCTACCAAATGAGCTTACAGTCTATGGGGTAAAGAGGTAGAGTAGAAGGTAGTAGGAACTGTGTACAAGGTGGTAGTATAGTGGCACCCCAATGTGGAAACCATGATACAATCAGCCAAGGGATTCACTACCGGGAACACGGGAGAGCTGGGGTACATTACAAAGGGCATTGGAATGCGGGGATACATACAAAGCTGGAATTAACTATAGGGAGCAATGCTGGAATACATTAGATGGAGAAACTGGAAATCTGGAATACACTACAAGCAAATTGGAAAGCCAGAATACATTACAGTGGACACTGGAATCCTATAATACATGACAAATACCACTGGAATTCCGTATTTCACTACAGGCGAAAGTAGCATATACTACTGGGGACCTTGGACAGTTGGAATGCACTACAAAGGACATTGGACAGCTGGAATGTACCGCAAATTACATCAGAAAGCTACAGTGCACTACAGTGGACATGGGGAAGCTGGAATACATGCAATGAATATTAGAGACATGGAGTGCACTACAAGGGACAATGGAAAGCTGGAATGCACTACAGTGGACACTAAGAAACTAAAATACATTACAGGGACATCAGGAAGATGGGACATTACAAAGCTGGAATGCACTAAAATGGACACTGGAAAACTGAAATAAACTACCAGAAATATTGGGAACCTACAATACATACAGGGACACTGGAAAGCAGGAACATACTACAGGAAACACTATAATGATGGAATACATCACAGGAGTCAGTGTAGATCTGGAATATATTACAGTAGTCCGCTGGGATACACTATAATGGACACTGGAAAGCTGAAATACACTACAAATAACTTTAGAAATCTGGAATATACTACAGGGAGGGGACATTGAATGTTGCAGTACATTACAGAAGACATCAGGAAGCTGCAGGGGCGTAACTAGAAATCACTGTGCCCCCCTGCATAACTTTGGATGGGCCCCCCCCAGGTGTCATTGCTGGAGGGGGATCGTTAATAGTAGCCCAATGTGAGGGGGGAGTCGGGGCTCCCCCTCCCCGCTGCTGTTTGCGCATGCTCCCCCTTCCTGCACCTCCTCCTGCCCCTAGAAATTGCCCTAGAGGGCCCCAGAGCCAGGGCCCCCCTTCAGGCTTCTCCTCCTAAGGGCCCCCCCGCGGCTGCATCCCTTCCAGGGGCTATTGTTATGCCCCTGGGAAGATGGAAGATCTATTGTTGCTGTAGTGCTAATAATCACTTCTGTATTCACTTTGAATAGTGGTAATCATTAACAAATCATATCATTTGCCCTCTGCTTTTATGCCTCTTACACAGTAACGGTCCTTATAAAGCCGGTTTAGTGGTCTGTGCTATGTACTAGGAGGGGACCAGTGTAAAATTTGCAATTGGGCTTGTAGGTCTGTAGCTATATAACTGCTGAGTACCACATATCTGTACAACGAGCAAAGTGGGGAAAGCAACGGTTTACCAATGATTTCCACTTTTCAAAGGCAAAGCACATATAGAGGTGATCTTTACCACTACAGCAGCTGGAGGAGGGCCCCATATGGGCCTCTCAGATCCATGGGCCTTGTTGCAACCTCTGCAACCCCTATTGCTACGTCACTGCCAATTGTGGTTTTCCAATTTTATATAATTGGACCCGAACTCTTGTACAGCTCACAATGAAAAGTCTTATTCCACATAGAGTTGCTAAAAACAAATCCACTGCTGTGAGTTTCTTTGTACAGCCAGATCATCCTGTGTAACAGTAGCTGTAAGAGACTGCAGAGAAATGCTGCCTTTGCTAGCTCTCTACTATTAAGTAAACACTGAGGCTTAACCCTTTCTGTGCTGCCTGGAAAGTTAATTCAGGTTAAAACTTGAGGTTTTTTTTAGGATTTCCACAAATTCTAATGAAGTTTTTTGCCCCTATAAAGGTTATCATGCTGTGGCTAAGGTATTAGAGCAGAGAGGAAGTTCTGAGTTTAGATCAGCTTTAAACCGAGAAGGATATGGAGGCTGACATATTTATTTCCTTTTAAACAATGCAGATTGCCTGGCTGTCCTGCTGAGACTCAGTCTCTAAAACGCTTTACCCTAGACCCTGAACAAGCATGCCAATCAGGTGTTTCCGACTGAAGTCTCACTGGATTAGCAACATGTTTGTTTCAGGTGTGTGATTCAGATATTACTGTAGCCAAAGATATCAACAGGGCTGCCAAGCAAATGGTATTGTTTAAAATAAAATAAATATGGCAACCACCATATCCCTCTCAGTTCAGGCATACTTTAAAGGGAACTTTAACTGAAGATTAAAAAAAAAAGTTTCACTTACCTAGTGTTTCCCCCAGCCCCCTGCAGATGTTCTGTGCCGGTGCCGTCTCAAACCAATCCTCCGGTCCCCCACAGGCGGCTAGTTTTGATTCCGGTGACTGATTAGTCGCTGTTGATTGCACTCTGGCAGAGCGCGTACTCGATTGTGCGCCACTGTCCTGCACAGACGCAGTATGTATGGTACGCATATATATGTACGTAATATGTGTACTGCGCACTGCCGAAATAAAAAATAGCTGCCTACGGGGAACCAGAGGATCGGTTTGAGCTGGCGCAGTCACAAGACATCTGCAGGGGGCTGGGGGAAGCCCAATGTAAGTGAATTTTTTTTTTTAATCTCAGTTAAGGTTCCCTTTAAACAGGTAAATAAGGACTCTGGTATGTTTAAAATGTAACTAAGCAGTATTAGATTTCACCAGCATGTGGCACTGTAGGGGAATCTTATAATTTCAGATGATCTCCGCCCAGGTCGGGATATGTTGAAATGGGACACACCTATAATGTTATTTTTGTGCTAGAAATACACTTAAAATAGAATAGTCAGCACCTGGCTCTCTGCTGACTAGAGGACACAATCTATTTATCATTGCATGCATTTCCTGACTGCTGTGTTTACTGGAAGTAGTGTGCTGTTCTGTGCTGATTTATGTAGAGTTAGCCTTTCCCTGTATTCTTATCTTCAGTGACTTCAGCTGTATTCTGAGAAAATATGTGTCTGTTCCTGTACAAATAAACTCTTCCATGCTAATGTGCCACTTCCAATCAACTCTGCAGATGCTTCAGTAAATAAAATTGGATAAGCCAAGGAGGATTAAACCTAGACAGTGTTGTGTGTCTTGGTTAACTTATCCGCCAACTTCAAGCAGTCTTTGCCAAAAAGCTGGTATCGGTTCCAATTCTTGATGATATCTGATAGGCTCCTCTATCCTGCCATCCACAATGTTGCTTTCTGCTGTATACCCCCCAGTCAGGGTGGGCACTGGTACTGTCTCTGCTGTTTAGTGCTTTCATTAATCAAAGTCACAATGCATTTTAAGCTGTGATAACACCATTATAAAAATTTAAAAAAGCAAAAAGCTCAAAACACAGCATAGCCACAGAAGTACAGCAAACCCAAAGCAAAAATAAACTGATGAAATAAACAACTGTATCATTTTCCTAACTCTAAATAGGACTTTTCTGGAATCTCTTATATCTGTTTTGGTTTAAAAAGTTAAAAAAGCAAGTTTAAAGTGTTGAATGTCTTAAATGAATAATAATGCTTATTCAGCTCCCATTCAAAAACATCTTGAACTATACAACTTTGTATCTATTTTCTGCTCAGCCGCACAGGAGTTTTATGACCTCTAATGCGTTATCCCCCCATCCTCTTGCAAACCACAAAAAATGTGTTTGACATTATTTTTGACCACGTTTTCAATTTCAAAGTGCTGATATGTTAGTTTGGGGAGAAGATTGAAAATGTATTCCATAGGAGAAAACTCAGGAGAAAAATAAATAGAATAATCGCCCTAGATTTTTTAACATTTACGGTTAGAAAAAGGAACACAAGCTAGGTCTATGTAGGGTTGGAAATGTATATATACTGTACATGCTTAGCTCATCGTGTCACTTCAGGTATCAGTTATGGTTGAACTCTAGTCTTACTGAGAAATACACAATCCTTCCAGATCAGAAGCACGTCTAGCACACCCTGAAAGCACCCTGGATGCTTGCTACTCATAGCATCCAATCATATTTCTTTTTTTTTTAAACATGTTTATTGAAACATAGAATAAAAATTGCACGATACACAAAAAGGTGAAACTGTTCATAACACAAGTGTACAAATTGGGATCTTTAAAAGACATAATATTAGCAGTCAACAAATGTCTTCTAACAATTATATTTCTATTTCATTTTTAAACCAACACAAGTGGGACCAGGAAAATTGTGTCAGTGGAATGGAGATAAATTCTCACATAGACTAAGGAATACAAATGCAGGGAAACATCCTTTTCTAAACAAAGATTTAAAGGACAACTAAACTGAGTGGGATATAAAGGCTGCTATATTTATTTCCTTTTAAACAATACCAGTTGCCTGGCTGTCCTGCTGATCATCTGCCTTTAATACTTTTAGCCATAGACCCTGAACCAGCATGCAGCAGATCAGGTGTTTCTGACATTATTGTCAGATCTGACAATATTAGCTGCATGCTTGTTTCTGGTGTTATTCAGACACTACTGCAGCCAAATAGACCTGCAGGGCTGTCAGGCAACTGGTATTGTTTAAAAGAAAATAAATATGGCAGCCTCCATTTTCTTCTCAGTTCAGTTGTCCTTTAAAATATGCATTTGCAGACTTTAAAATGGGAAAAAAATCAGAAAGCAGCTCCTAATTATCACTTGATATATTTATACATGCATCTATCTTATTTAGCACATTTTTGACAGTGGTTTGCTTTAAACTGTTAGTACTATAACAAGCATATTTTCCCATCTATTTTGAGCTGTGCTAGAGAGCACATTAGGGGATTGCGCTGGCTTAAGTGCCGTTGGAGTGGAAATACATGACTTGTTTGGAAGGTCTTCTGTGGTGAATGAGTGTATTACCTCATGTGTGGCGGTGAAGGCAAGCACTGTTAGGATTTATTTCCCGCCATGTTAGTGCTGAGGAATGTGAGAAAGCAATAGCCATTTCACTCTGGATAAGGTTATAGAGAAAGAAACACAATACAGACAAAAGAAAATATAAGCAATTATTATACTGGAGTAGCCACCATGTTAAAGTGAGAGTGATATTGAAGCTGCCATATTTATTTCCGTTTAAGCAATACCATTTGCTTGGCTTTCCTGCTGATCTTCTGCCTCTAATACGCTCAGCCATAGACCCTGAACAAGCATGCAGCAGATCAGGTGTTATTAACAATATTGTCAGAACTGACTGGATTAGGTTGTCCTCTTCCGCTGCGGGTGGGCTTTGTAAGTCTTCGGGAGCACTTGCGTTCCTGGAGACGGCCCGCTCCATACTGCGCACATGCGAGCGCCCTCTCTCGCGCACTTGCACGTTCTCAGTACAGAGCCACCCGCCTTTGGGAGAACTCTGGCCTCCTGAAGACTGCTGAAGCCTCCCACGGCAGGATATTTAAACTGAGGAGCGTTTGGGCAAACAAGAGGATGAGGAGAGGAACTGGAAGGCTCTATAGGACCCAGAGCCTTCACTCTGCTCAGGTAAGTATCTGTTTTGTTTTTTTTTTGGCTTGACATGATTTAAGATTTGAAATCTACCCAATGTGTATGTTTGTAGCTAGTGAAGGTAGTTATAGTGAGTGCCCAATATGCATTGTAGTATTGACAATGCATAAGTCAGTACTCTATTTGTGGTTTGCAGCACTATTATCATTCATCAGTGTTTTGGCATATCTTTCCCACCTAATTATAAAAGGTACCCTTAAAGAGGACCTCCAGTATAATCAACAATAAGATTAGTGTAAACCTCTTTGACCGTAATTGTAGTATTGGTGAGTGCCAGGCAAAGTAACTCACTGCTTGCCCGTAATTCTGTATTTTTTTGAAACTACGTCTCCCATCGGCAAAACCACCATGGTGTTTTTGCCTGAAGTGTTTCTGAAGCCGTGGTCACTCCCTCCTGTGTTGCCATGGCCCGCCCCGCTTGGTAGCCTCGGCCTTGCAGATGGGTGCTGAGCTAGGGTACGTCTGCGGCAATGCAGATGTAGATGTCTAAAGCTGCTGAGACATTTCACACTAAAATGCCCACGGTGGGCTTGCTGATGGGGAGGGGCAGAGTTCAAAATAACACCCAATTATGGGAAAGCGAGTGAGTTATATCCCCTGGCACCTGCAGATACTAGTATCACTATCAAATAGGTTTACACTAAAGTCTTTCTTCTGTACAACCTTGGTTGTCTTTCATGGTTAATATCCTTCCCAACCCCCCCCCCCCCCCCCCAAACACACACACACACACACATACATATATAACTTAATTCTTTCTGGTTGCCTAATCCTAATTCCCCCCATATATTTGACCGTAACCTTCCAACTTTACCAATTAAAGCTGACCTCCTATTCATCTCTCCTCATCTGGTGCTGTTTCAGCATCTAGCACCCAGTCTTTCCTTCCATAACCAACTTCCATAACCAACTGTGGCTAATATACGTTTTTACCACAGGTGCCTACTGCCTACCAGTAATGTGTGCCCAAACCAAGCACTACGTACCAATAAGTTTGCCTGAGCAAACACATCTATCAACTCTGCCTGTTTTGACTCAGTGGTTCTGGTAATTCTTTCCTTGTCTCTGTGTCTACTGTGAGCGCAGCATGTTTGGGTGTACCAGTCATGTGGAATTCCAGCGCTTTTCTGCTGTCACAGAGATATGCAATGCTATTCTGAAGCCCCCGGGCAGAAATATCCAACCCAGGGAACCTGTTTTGGGGGTAACAACAATTGGTCTAGACTGAAATTGGTCAATGAGATGTTCTTAATTCTGGCCTGCATGCAAGTTGCATACAATTTCATGCAATCCAGAATTACTAGCATCTCTGTTAATCATCTCTATTTTGGTTCCAGAAATGTCCTTAGTGGTTGTCTGAACAGATCTATATCAACTTTTCTGGCTGATCAAAGCCTTATAGGATTAAGACGTAATGGGGGGCCCTAGGCAAGGAAGTAGATCATTTGGGCCCCCCTTGTGGTCTTTTTGGTAAGCTGAAGTGGAGAAAGGTCAAAGAAGGTGGCTGGTGGGCCCCTTGGCACTCTAGCACCTGTATGGTTGTCTGGTAGATGATCCTGCTCTGTTTAATTAATAATAATATCCTAATGTGGCCCATGCAGGGAGAAGAACGTGAGATTAGCAAATCATAGCTTGGGTACAGTTAACCAATGTCTTAATGTGTGTTGTTTGTTGATTTTATAGTCCCAACTTAAGTAATGCTAATTTTTATATCTTAATAATTTTTCACTCACACCTAATGTCCACCTTCAAGCCGGGTGCTCAATGACCATTAGGGTGCATAGACACATCTGATTTGGATTGGCTATTTTTACCACCCCCATGTAGTATGGGAAATTACCTACACAATCATTTTATTGTATTTAAAATCTGTTGCCCCTCATACTTCATGGATGCGGTAATATTGGCCAGTTATTGGCCAATCAAAATTGGTAGTTTGTACCAGGCTTTAGGTAGCCACTTATCATGGTGTCTGCGATGGGTCCAGACAGTTGTTAAGTATTTACAAAAGGGGTTGCAAGATCTTTATGTGACCAATAGCATGGAATCAATTGTTCCCCTCTTAACCCTGCCTTCCAGAAGACGGTCTACTATTATTATTAATTTACGCTATTAAGCGGCAACATATTCCGTAGCTCTATTGTGCACCACCTGTTGTCCCTCTTCCCTTCCCTTAGCAACAGATCCCAGACTGATGCAGGAGAGGGGGGCATATTCACAGTGCTCGCCTCCCGAGCTGTTGCCCAAGGGATCGATAACTGATGCTTTTTGGTGACAGACAATCCAGCCCAACTTAAACAAATGTGTGTCTGTTACCTATCCAGGACCAGCTCAATAGTGTACTGATTAAGTGTACTGCCTTTAAAGGGCACTGAGCACTTGTAGAAAAAAATGAACCTCCCAATAAGGAACCTTGCGATGACATAAGTGTAATTTCTGGGGGCATGCTGGATCACTGTCTAGACCAGCAACTATGTGAGATCCCACACTAACAGACATAATCAGCTGTAATATGGCAGCATGGTGTGTGGTCACCATCAGTTCCTAGCATTTACTTCCATGTTTATATAAGCTGTACTTACTTGCTTCCAGACATCCCCTATTTCCATTAATTAAACCCCACTGGTAAACACAGACTGCTCTTTACAGTGCACCTTTATTTACATGTATCTGCGTACATTGAGGGTTATATCTGCATGCATGCATACAGCTAAGAACAGATATGCAGGATGTTATATGGTTCGTTCACCCACACAAAACCAGATCCTATTTATAATGTTTCTTATACAAAACATTCCTTTGGATGCGTTTTTCATCCCAAGTGCAGCAGCTGTAGTATTTTCTTCAATAAAAAGTGAGATACAATTTATGTAATATACCCCCCTTCTCCCTTAACCATCCTGTCATGTGATTGTTTCAGTCCATTTCGTGCCAGCCGCTGACCTCCATGTAAGCGGCTTGGTCATGGAAGTCTGGGGATGGGGAGCACTCCTTTCCCCACATGTGAGAAGGTTAATTAGGATTTGGGAACTAACACACCCTCTGCTTCAGCTGGAAGAGATGAACTTATAAAGAGAAAATACTGCAGGGATTTAAAGTGAACCTTGATTGACACATAAAAAAAGAGTTACACTTACCTGGGGCTTCTACCGCCCCCCTGCAGACGTCCTGTGCCCGCGACGGGACAAACCGATCCTCTGGTCCCCCCCAGCAACCCACTTTCATAATCAATGGGTCACTGCGCCTGCAGAAATCTTGAAAAATGGGGTAACATACTTAGTTACTATACTAATAGATGCTTGGAGAACAGCGCCACTTTCTGGCCATGTGGATTGTGACTAAGTTATTATTTAATAACTGTACCTGATAATTATAAAATCTATAGCCTTGCTTTCAGTTTTTTAGTTACACTGGGACTGATTTACAAAGCTTTTCTGTTGAATTAATCCACCTTACTTAACTCACAATTTATCTCTCCTTAAACTACTTAACTCATGATTTATCTCTATTTACCTGACTTAACTCATGATTTATTTCTTCTTGGGGTTAATGTATCAGGCCCAAGGAGAGATAAAGTTAAGTCAGTTGAGAAAGAAGATACAGTGGGATGTGAAAGTTTGGGCAACGTTGTTAATCATCATGATTTTCCTGTATAAATCATTGTTTGTTTTGATTAAAAATGTCAGTTTAATATATCATATAGGAGACATACACAGTGATATTTGAGAAGTAAAATGAAGTTTATTGCATTTACAGAAAGTGCGCAATAATTGTTTAAATAAAATTAGGCAGGTGCATAAATTTGGGCACTGTTGTCATTTAATTGATTCCAAACCCTTTAGAACTAATTATTGGAACTCAACGGTACTGGAAGCCACCATTATCGGTTCTTATATGGCTCTATCTGCCCTTCCGTACCGAGGATCTAGGGCCATCCCCTCCCTAACAACCCCGATGAAAACTACGGCACATGTATGGGAAATGGTACAACGATATCTATTAGAGGAGAATCAATGGTCCCCCCATGTCCCCCTGTGGAACAATATCAGCCTAAAAGAATTCACCACGATCCCTGATCCTTCCATATGGGCTAACAAAGGTATCCTCAAACTAAAAGACATTGTAGGAGAACAGGGACTGATGTCATTTAACTCACTTAAAGCACAATACCTACTCCCTAACTCTATGTTCTTTAGGTTCCTGCAGCTCCGACATGCGTATGAGGCCCAGTTCTGCTCTAAGCCAGTAATCTTGCACACCAGCAAGATGGAACAAATGATGATGCACTCAGGCCTTAAAGGTATTACATCACAAGTATATAACATCCTTATTACCCAACCCACTAAAACGCCCAACAAATTGTTTACGGCTTGGAGTACTGACCTCCCGGATCTTTCTCTTAAAGACTGGGAAGGAACGATAACAGACTTTGTCAAAATCCCAATTGCAGCTAGGCACAGGCTAAGTGCGATAAAATACCTATACAGGGTATACTATACCCCCCGCAGATTATTCAAGATGGGACTGGTTGCGGGGGACGCATGTTGGAGATGTGGATTGGAGGGTGCAGGATTCTTTCACATTTTCTGGGAATGTGGACAAATCAGGCAGTTCTGGGCCTTGGTGCACGATTTGGTCGCAGAGGTAGTGGATCCACAAATTCCATTCACAGCCTCAGCAATGCTAATTAATCACTTCGGGGAAACCACTCTCAGCGAAAAAAAACTATACTTTACAAAACTATTATTATTCTACGCGAGGAGAGCGATAGCCCTAGCCTGGAAAAAACCAGAACCGCCATCTATTTTTGAATTTAAGTCCTCCATAAATCTAGACATACCAATATATAAGAACGTGTACGAGAACCGAGGGTCCACTAAGAATTTCTACAAGGTGTGGAAGGGGTGGCTAAAAAAATTTGAAATTGACATATAATCCTAACATGCTGACCATTATGCTGGGAGATGGTACTATACATATCAATGTGTTTATGGGTAGGGGAGGGAGGTGGGGTGGGCGCGGGGGGAGGGGATGGGGAGATACTCTGTACGGGGTCATTGAAGTTTATCTGTTGTATGTGTTATGCTTTATTGAAAATCAATAAAATGTTTTTTCAAAAAAAAAATAAAATTATTGGAACTCAAATTGGCTTGGTAAGCTCAGTGACCGCTGACCTACATAGACGGGTGAATCGAACTATAAGAAAGAGTATTTAAGGGGGTCAATTGTAAGTTTCCCTCCTCTTTTAAATTTCTCTGAAGAGTAGCAACATGGGGATCTCAAAACAACTCTCAAATGACCTGAAGACAAACATTGTTCACCATCATGGTTTAGGGGATGGATACAGAAAGCTGTCTCAGAGAATTCAGCTGTCTGTTTCCACAGTTAGGAACATAATGAGGAAATGGAAGACCACAGGCTCAGTTCAAGTTAAGGCTTGAAGTGGCAGACCAAGAAAAATCTTGGATAAACAGAAACGACGAATGGTGAGAACAGTCAGAGTCAAACCACAGACCAGCACCAAAGACCGACAACATCATCTTTCTGCAGATGGAGTCACTGTGCATCGTTCAACCATTCGGGACATTTTACACGAGGAGATGCTGTATGCAGAGGAAGCCTTTTGTCTCCGCCCACAGCACAAACAGAGCCGCTTGAGGTATGCTAAAGCACATTTGGACAAGCCAGCTTCATTTTGGAATAAGGTGCTGTGGACTGCTGAAACTAAAATTGAGTTATTTGGGCATAACAAGGGGTGTTATGCATGGAGGAAAAACAACACAGCATTTCAAGAAAAACCTCTGCTACTTACAGTAAAATATGGTGGTGGTTCCATCATGCTGTGGGGCTGTGTGGCCAGTGCAGGGACTGGGAATCTTGTCAAAGTTGAGGGATTTCATTCAGTATCAGCTGATTCTGGAGACCAATGTCCAGGAATCAGTGACAAAGTTAAAGCTGCGCCGGGGCTGGATCTTTCAACAAGACAACGACCCTAAACACTGCTCAAAATCCACTAAGGCATTCATGCAGAGGAACAAGTACAATGTTCTGGAATGGCCATCTCAGTCCCCAGACCTGAATATAATTGAAAATCTGTGGTGTGAGTTAAAGAGAACTGTCCATGCTCAGAAGCCATCAAACCTGAATGAATTAGAGATGTTTTGTAAAGAGGAATGGTCCAAAATACCTTCAACCAGAATCCAGACTCTCATTGGAAATTACAGGAGGCGTTTAGAGGCTGTAATTTCTGCAAAAGGAGGAGCTACTAAATATTAATTTAATTTCTTTTTGTGGAGTCCAAATTTATGCACCTGCCTAATTTTGTCTAAGCAATTATTGCACGCTTTCTGTAAATAAACTTAATTTCACTTCTCAAACATCACTGTGTGTGTCTCCTATATGATATATTTAACTGACATTTTTTATCGTAACAACCAACGATTTATACAGGAAAATAATGACGATTAACAGTGTTGTCCAAACTTTTGCATCCCATTGTAAATCATGATGTAAGTCATTTAAGTAGAGATAAATTGTGAGTTAATAAATAAGGTGAGATAATTTAACAGAAAAGCTTTGTGAATCATGAGAGAGATAACCCATGATTAAAGTTATATAAGGAGAGGTTATTTAAGTTAGAAAAGGAGTGATAAATCATGAGTTAAGTTAGATAAAGAGTGATAAATCATGAGTTAAGTTAGATAAGGAGCGATAAATCATGAGTTAAGTTAGATAAGGAGCGATACATCATGATCATTTGAGTCAATAAATAAGGTGAGATAATTCAAAAGAAACGCTTTGTGAATCAACCCGTTGTTATCTAACCTGAAAAGAAGAAAGGCCTCAGGTTCACATTAAGTTTTACCTTTACTAGCTCACGCATACCAAAATGTAACTACTTTTACCACTGAACATATTCTGTCTCGAAGTGAGGCCGCATATACTGTACCTGTGATAATATGCAGATTAATTTCTGGTCTCCAGTGAGGCCTTCAGTATGATAAACAAATACACTAATTAGGGCTGTAACTACATTTCATGGGTCCACATAGCAAATATCTGGTCTTTGCACAGACTTGATGTACCCAGCCACTCCTCT